>NC_083771.1:8517225-8592225 GCF_963514075.1 Conger conger
CGCAGGCTTGAGAAATATGTGTTTAATGTGCCTTTTTAATATGCTGCATATCCTACACAGATTAAAACATCAGTGACATTTTTATATGAATGTACGTTCAGACAGGTGCTGTAGATGGTATTGGATGGTTATGTTACCGTACTGTAAGATGCAATACATTCATGGACTGTGAAAATGGTATTAATGCCCCTGTGGTTTCATGAGTTTATTCAGACACATATTGTTTCATAACCAAATTATATGTTTTGAAACCATATTATATGTGTCTATAAATCCTGTTGAGGACATGCACATGCGTTTGAAATCTATACACAAACCCAGATATTCCCCAGTTTCTGAAGCTGTGGAGTGGAATGGAGGAAGACAGGGAGAGTGAAACAGACTTTTTATTTTAATGCCAGAAGTTCCACCTTAAATCCTTTTTAAAATAAAATAGAATGTGGAGCACAGGACCAGTTTTCCTTTGTCATGAAAACACATGAATCCCATCAACAGCCTGGGTGAAGAGAGATCTCAAATGAAGCAGAGAAGGGTCAGAGTTAGTCAAGTATTACAGTTTAGGTTTAGGTTTAGTTTAAAGTTAAGGTTAGTAAAGGCATATGGAAGCGTTACATTAAGGGTTAGGGTTAGTAAAGGGTTAGGGTCAGTGATGGGTGAGGGATAGTGAAGGGTTACTGCTAGTGAAGATTAATGACGGGGCGTTAGGGTCTGTTGAGGGTTACTCTTAGTGAAGGAATGGGGTTAGTGTTAGGGAAGGACATGTGTCCAAAAGCAGCTCCTCTGCAGGGGAAGAAGAGGGAGGTTTTGCCATCTGCCTCTCCCCCTCTCCGGCCCCTCCTGCTCCTCAGCTCCAGTGCTTCCTGTGCCAGGCTGATTAGCCGAGCCCAGAGCCACAGTGGCGCTCGCAGTAATGTAAGTTTTAATTGCGGAGGTTTATCTCCCCTTCACACAGTCAGCTGGCTGATGGCTGGCCTGATATCTCACGGCCTCAGTTTGCTCCGGGCAGCCGTTTGATGTGCGAGGAGCAGGAAGGGAATTTGGGTATAAATGAAAGAAGCCACTCCTCTGCACACTCATACCCCCCCCTCCCCACTGCCCCATATCAAAGGCTTTTGCATTCAGCTTCACAAAGCAATGCTAAGACCCTGTTCATACACCAGACCTGATTAACTATCAGCCATTGTGTTGAATGCTGATCTCGCATGCATTCCAAGCTTAGTCCTTTGCTTTGCTCAATGGAAGAAGAGCAATTAATCCCAACCCAGCTATCAATGGCCTTCAGTCTGTTGTATAACAAATTATACCATGGTCGTCTTCTGTCTGTGGTATAAAAGGTGATACCATAGTCTTCTTCATTATGTTGTATAAAAGATGTTACCATGGTCTTCCTCAGTCTGTTGTGTAAACGATTATACCATGGTCTTTCTCGGTCTGTTATGTAAAAGCTTATACCACAGTCTTCCTAGGTATGATATATTGATGCTCATACCTTGTTCTTCCTTCGTATGTTATATTTGAGGTTGTACATTGACACCTGAGCTTGTTGCTAAACCTTGACGAATGCTGTTCATTGCTTGAGGAATGCTTCTTTTAAAATGCTTCTGTTAGGTTCTATCTACTTTCCCCATTTTCTTCCTATTTTGGCGGCCAGTTGTACCTGCTAATTCAAATGGAAATTGAGGAAACGCTGCTGCAGCCCTTGCCTTGCCATCTTGGAGCCGCATGGACTCAAGCCCGGCCTGGCCCGTGTTTCCGGGGCAATCGGCGCTCGTATGCAGCCGATTTCCTCGCCGAGTCCCTGCCCCCACCCTCGGAGCGGCGGTCCAATTATGCCGCTCCCTCATGCGCCGGCCGAACTCGGATCTGCCAGGTGTGCCGTCTCATCGAACAAAAGTCCGATGCCTTCGCCGCGCGCCGCGGCACCCTAACGCCGCCAAGACACTTGTGCCAAAGAACAAGCACGTGTTCTTCTTTTTTGGACGTTGCCGTTTATACGCTCGTTTGAAATCAGCTCTCTTCCCTGAACTGATCTCCTTGCAGATTTCACAGCTGTGTTAATGCAGCTCTTCAACCGTGACACTCTGTCACAGTCCCGTGCCACTTTGTTAGCTCCATATTGCGTCGGTTTGTGAATGATCTGAGTGTGGCGGCGTGGCAGCATGAGCTGAATGAAGGGAGTTGTGGGACGTGAGCGCTAAAAGCTGCCACTTCAGGTGTGAAGGACCCAGACTGCAGAGTGCTGAGAGCCAGAGAGAGGTTCTGTTGTGCGTTTCTGTGCTCTCAGTGCCCTGCCAAGTTTTACGCTGCCAGAGAGAGCCGCATCATCCTGGAGGCTGGGGAGCGAGAGTTGGAACATTTTAAAATTTAACGGACTCAACTGTCAGTTAAATCGACAGCTTCCAGCACCGAGCTGGAGAAAGTGCGGTAGCCTGGTGTTCAGACTACTTCTGCCTTGTCTCAATCAACCTGCGTGAGTCAGCACAACTTTCACAACAACCGGCAGGATTGGGGGAATCTGGGAATCTGGTTCTGACCTATATCTCTCGTCCATAGCACCATTAAATATTTAAAGCCAAGTTTTATGCATTCGCCGGGCATGTGCCTGTCATTGACTTTGCTTTAAGTTAAGGCAGCCGAGCTGTTAAATGAACGATCTCCTCTGGCACAGTCTCGACTTTCCTCCATGCCCAAAATGGCGGCTGTCGCAGCCACCGTCAGCGCTAAGTACGTGGAATAACAATGAGCCGGCGCGTCGATCGACTCCTCTCCGCCCTGGGCTCGTCACCCACACGCATTAATCAGAGGGTGACTCAGATATCCAAGATCTCCTTCATCCAAGCGTTGAACGGCAAGGTTTCATTTGCCTTTTAAGAAAAAACAAACACGCTAATCTGTTCTGAAAGGCGCTCGTTTGACGGTTGCCTGGTTCGGTTCGCAGTGCAGTGACCGCTCCCAGGCTGCGGAACGTGTCCTCATGTCCCGGTTCACATCGGCGATGCGCATCAGATAAAGAAATGATGAGGCGCCGAGAAAAGAGCCAGTTAAAATGGGGGAAACGGGCAGTTAATGCTGCCAACCACGAGCTAAAACGCCCTTGTCGAAAAGTGAGGGAGACATCTTAGCAGCACTCTGGGTTTATTGTCTGTCGGAGCACAGTGAAGGAGGGGGTGATGGGGATGTCTGTAGAGCACAATGCCCTCGCTCGTTTTCTTTCTCCCTTTCTCTTTGAACACAATGAGATAAGTAATTCAACAGTACAAATGTACTTAATTAACTGTTATAATAAGTACTTAATTGCCAGTTATTGTAAATGTAATGAGCTATGGCAGGAAGCCAAAATCTCACACAAAACAGCTTCGAAAGCATCAATTAAACCCCTCCCCCCCCGCTTGTGGGGGGGGGGGGGGGGGTGGCAGGCCGCATGAAGTGATGGTTGCTCCTCCAAATTCAGTATGAATGCAGGTGCATTATATGCTGATGATAACAGGGAAGACTTTCAGCAGTACTCGGTGGACAGTTTTGAGCAAACATTTGAATTACTGAGCAAGATATCAGCCAGAAAAGTTGACATTAATATGAGGGTCAGTGGACTATAGAATGTAACTGTGTCAGTCGCCATGTTTCTTTGTGGAATGTCACGGTCTAAGACTGCAGAATTGCGATGACTGATTTCTCTCATGGTGATCTTTAGGAGCAGGATCTAATCTGCTGCTTTTCTTCATCAACCAAAATAGTTTGTGGCAGACCATTTTAATCTGGCAGACTGTTAATCTAACATAAATATGCTCCATATGTGGCTGAACTCTCTTTGCTTGCTTTTCCCCGATTTCATGGCGGGATGTACAGGATATTACACTTGTTGCTGCTTATTTTTAATGATGGGAGATTGAGGCTTATTAATGAAGCACAAAATGGATGATTAATAAACTGCTGATTGACAGTGTGTGACGTCCCCACCCACACACTGGAATCCTTCTGTATGTTCTTGGGTGGTGCCTGCTTTACACTGATTGGCCTAATTTGAACATAAACTGTGATGTCATCATTGTGGATTGTTGAGTAATATGTGCTTGTACACCCATGGTGGGATACTGTTACAATTCTTTGACGATGTTAAAGTCTGTTTCGCTGGTGCTTCATGCTGCTTAAGTCTAGACTACACCCTGGCCTCTCCTCTGGTTTGTCTTTGGGATTGAGAAGCAGGGTGGAGGTGAACATCCCGAAGCGCTTTTTGGCCTGAAACAGACAAGTGGTTTGAAGTGTCGAGAGCACTCTTTCAGGTTGTCACAGATTAAATGTAGCAGCTGACCTTTATCACCAGCTGTGCGGTGGGCATTGATGAGGTGCCCTTTGTTATTTTTCTGCTTTTCCCTGGCGTGCGCAGAGGGGGTTAGAGGTTTTACTTCCTGGGTCACAGGTCAGGTTGTGTAACAGGCTTCATTTTTGTGCTGATTTCCAGTGAGAACAGCCAAGCTGTGGTCGATTATAGGATTAAACTGGCTGTTTGCCTTTCATGCGATCTCCAAACGCACACACACATGCACACAGAGCTCAGGGTGGGGAAAATATGGAATTGTTTTCCATTTTCTTCCGAGCAGGAAGCGAGGCGTTTTCCGTAAGAGTGCCGTGAAGGTGAATGGTTAACACAAAGGTGTGTTTACGAGGAGAGCGACCGGCACATTCGTCAGGGCATGAGATCGGATGCGACGGGGGCGCCCCCGCAGACAGGGCACTGTTTGCTGTTCCGGAGAGCGCGTCTGATGGTAAAACATGGTAATGCGCGGTTAGCCGTAGCCTTCTGGGACTAGCCCTGCTCAGGCTCGCTTGGATTCAGTTCAATGGAAATGATTTGAATATAAATCCCTAGGAAAGTAAAGTGCAAGCAAACGTGCATTCCTGAAAGTCTTTGGTGAACTACTCTCTTTTTCTGTTTTAAATCAGTGATTTTATCCATTCCCCCAATTATACTGTATGTTTTAGCCCCATCCTACCTGAAAGCCGTCGGCGTGTTTAATGGCAGTAATTACATTAGTTACATTAAAAGCGCCGGTTGTGAGGCACAGTGGTGTCAGTCCTCTTGATATGCATTTTTAAAACAGCTACATTTTTTCCATAAGGTTTGGGTACTGAAGAAACTACTCAATCTAGGTTTTGAAACAGCTGGTAGCTGGTTGACCAGTTCAGACCAGCTCCCAACTTGACATGGTTCAAGTTGACACATCTCAAGCTATAACATAGAGCGCATTACTTGTCTCTATGTTGAAACACTTAGACAAGACTACAAACAGACAAGCCACCAGCACAGGCAGATTGACTAGCTCACACCCAGCTAGACCAGCTTCATGACCAGCTTGGCAACATTAATTTTCAAGCTGGTCAAGCTGGCATAGCTGGACAGAGCAGGGCAGTCATATTTTAAGGTCTGCCCCAGCACTGTCTCCATCTTGGGAGGGTACTGCCTGGCACACGGGTCTTCCAAAGGGCCTTCTGCCAGCAGTGAATTTTCACCAGCGTCAGGCTGCAGGTGTTTGAGCAACCACTTCATGATAGTCAGGCAGGAGGAGCCCCTCCCCCCCTGCGCATTACTCCTCAGGACCGGCGACAGCCGGAAACAGTACCAGAGCGCGTACAAACCGCTAACGGTGTAGCCGCGGCGCGCCGGGGCTCCTGCTCCTTCACGCCTGTGAAATGGCCGCCCGGCCCCTGCATACGGCGGGCCATTTACCGGGCTCTCCTGGGGAACGTGGGCCCCCTCACACACGCGCCCGCCGATAAAACCATCCTCTCACAAAACGATGAGCGCCGGCTGGCCTCACGCTCGCCTTCCTCTGCGCCCGCCCTCCTGGGGAGTGTGTGGCGGCCATTTTCTACACACACACCTCCTGTGTGTCCATGTCCTAAACACACCTCCTGTGTGTCCATCTCCTAACACTCACCTCCTGTGTGTCCATCTCCTAAACACACCTCCTGTGTGTCCATCTCCTAACACTCACCTCCTGTGTGTCCATCTCCTAAACACACCTCCTGTGTGTCCATCTCCTAACACTCACCTCCCTGTGTGTCCATCTCCTAAACACACCTCCTGTGTGTCCATCTCCTAACACTCACCTCCTGTGTGTCCATCTCCTAAACACACCTCCTGTGTGTCCATCTCCTAACACTCACCTCCTGTGTGTCCATCTCCTAAACACACCTCCTGTGTGTCCATCTCCTAAACACACCTCCTGTGTGTCCATCTCCTAAACACACCTCCTGTGTGTCCATCTCCTAACACACACCTCCTGTGTGTCCATCTCCTAACACTCACCTCCTGTGTGTCCATCTCCTAAACACACACCTCCCTGTGTGTCCATCTCCTAAACACACACCTCCTGTGTGTCCATCTCCTAACACTCACCTCCTGTGTGTCCATCTCCTAAACACTCACCTCCTGTGTGTCCATCTCCTAAACACACACCTCCTGTGTGTCCGTCTCCTAAACACTCACCTCCTGTGTGTCCGTCTCCTAAACACTCACCTCCTCGTCCTGATATTCCCAAACCGCATTGATAAGTATGCAGAGAGCACCGCGGTTTGTGTTAATTATGCAGCCTGGCGTTCCCGGTATCATATGAATGGATAAAACACACTTTAGTGATGAGGGAGATATTAGCGCAGCAATCTGCAAGCTCATTTTCAATTTGAATTGATCAAATATTCCACCTTGTCTTAATTCTTTCTCATGAATATGCTTGTTATTGAAGCACAAACAGTGTTAGGCACTCACTGTGTCTCACTCACAGATTAATTATATCAGGGCTGTGAGTTCAGTATAAACGCCGCTGATCAGGGGTAGTAATGATTTCACAGCGAGTAGGGGGAGGTAGAAATGGCGTAATCACATAAAAATGGTAATGCTGTTACTGTCATTTCCTTTGGGTTTTGGACCCCCATTTGGGTCCGCTCTTAGATGAGCAGGGGCGGATGGCTACCTTCCGCAAACAACCCAGAGTACACCCGTTTCCAGTGTCAGAAATGCTAAATGCTAACATCAGAGCTGAGATATTTCTCCCTACACGTTTGCCGTGCACTAAATCTATGACCATTAGAAATATTATTTATATTATTTCCAGGCCAGAAGGAAGTACCTGCTGTGTAATCACTGGAATTCCATCAAAAATTAATACATAGACATACAGATATATGTAACAGACGCTTTATATTTAAGTCCTTATCCTTGTATTCTTAGCACTTGAAACTGTACTTGCCTCCAGGGTCTTTCAGTGCACTAGTCCCTGGTTACGGGTATGCACTTGGTTGTATGTCACTCTGGATAAGCCAAATGCCTATAATGTATAAATGTGTATTAGATTGTTTGGTGTGTTATTGTAATGAGGTTGTCAGTGAGTGTTCAGATATGTGATGTAGAGCTAGCCTGTCCAGGGATTAACTGTGTCCTATCTCATAAGCCTCATACTTAAATAGGTGGAAAGATGGATCATATTTAATATTGTGAACTGGCAGTGGTATGTCCTCATTCTAGAATTTTCTGGAAAGAAAAAAAGTGGAAAAGCAGATTGTGTTTTTGCAGAGAACTGGGGAAATGGTTGTAGTTGGCGATTTGTCTCTTGGTAATTAATGGATTAGTGATTACTCTCTTGGCGATTACTTGGTAATTTCTTTCTTGGTGATTACTCAGTGATTACTCTCTGTGTGATTTCTCTTTTTCGACACAAAGGGGATTTTCCCCAATTTTGGCTTGCGTCCTTTTTTCTGTGTGATGATTTCATGGTTCCAGATGAGGAGGAGGTTACAGGGTGTGTCTCGGCTGGAGGGAGATGGTGGTGTTTCCCGTTCACGCTCCTAAACTGCAGTAATGTGAACTCCAAACTCCCCTCAGGCTGAGGGGATTACAATGTTAGAGTTCTGTATATTTAAAGTCAAGACATGTGACAGAAATAAGTGACAAAATTTTACATATTTTATTTAACAAACCTGTACCATTCTGGAAAAAATAAAACATGTATGCAAGTATGCCACATTTACTGAATAAGGACTCTTATTGTGAAATATATTCTGTGGTCTGTGCAGGAAGTTGCGGTTGTAATATATGTTTCTCAGTAAGTTTTGACCTGTGGCAAAATATATATTTGTTACAGTCTGGGTTTCCTTTTTTAGCTTATACTGAATATGTTCCAGCCACCCCCACCCCAGACTCCACCCACTCCCGCTCAGAGGGCCAAACCACACAACTGGAGTCTGTTCCAGAGCCAAACAGCTTAGCACACAGGCGTGGGTTGGGCCTTTTTCCACAACGTATTTATTTACTGTCTGTCCACCAGCTGGAAAACCGCGGACGGCTGTGTGGAGTTTAGGCCCGTTGGGTCCGGGCCCTCAGACACCACGCCAATAAGGCCACAGGTGCTCCATACAAGAGGTGGCCAACCCAGGTCCTGGGGAGCTGCAGGGCAGGGTCTGCTGGGTTAACGCTGTTACTCGGCTCTTAAACGATTGATTAAAGCAGTCGATAACACTGCTAACTTGCCTCCCTCGCACGGTTTCTTGTGTCTATTGTGGTTGTTGAAAAACAGCAGAACCTGTTGCTTCCCAGGACCTGGGTAGGGCTTTCCTGCTCTATACCCAACTCAGAGGGGCAGCTGTACTTTGGCCCCTATGAGCTTCCGTACCACTGCGGGGTCAGGGGTCAGTGGGCGGAGCTTCTGCTGCTGTCCACATGTCCTACACTAGGCCCGTGTCAGAATCAGCACACTTGCCTGCTATCGAGTATACTTGTTGCATACAAGTTCTCCTAATAGTGCTGATTTGATACGACTTAAGCCACTCCCCTTCTTGAATATTAATGAAGAGAGCCAGCAAATTAGAACCCTTTTGAGCATCAAAAGCGCCAGAGGCTCAAACTTGTTGTGCACCCATAATCGGGCATTTGCCCAGCTAACACAGAATGTTCTCACAATGTTATTGGAATGTTTTGTCAATGTTAAAACATTGCCACAACATGGTAGCAACGTTCTGACAATGTTTTTGTTAGCTGGGTGGTCACGGTACGTCTGCGGTTTATAATATTTAGTGCAGATGTATGTCGTTTTTGGACAAGCGGTGCTGTCATTACCGGACCTAGCGGCGTTCGTTTGAAACGCTCTCCGCGGCTCTCTGTCGGTCCAGGAAACGGCAGCGCATGCAGACCCCTCTCGGACACGCTGACTCATGCTGTCCGCCGCGGAGGGCGTCTGGAGCGGCGCTTATTTCCAGCGCGGTTAACTGGGTCATTCCACGTGAAGTCGCTTCAGCCACCGCTCCAAATGCCAGTGAGCTACCGTGTCACTCCTTGCTCACTTATTGTTAGTTTGAAGAGGCACATGATTCTGTTCCTGCTTTTGTCCAGTTTCCCCGACTAAGATTACACATTTTCAAAATATCTTAATGCGACGTGTTAAATTAAAATGTAACACCGTGAGCTTCTCCGCGCGAAGACGACGCGGGAAGGTGTGAGGTCACTAACGAGCAGCCCGTGGGGTGTGTGCAGTGCCGAGTTGAACTCCCACCGCTGCATCGGGCCAAACCCACCGCCGCGGCCTCCAAAAACAACCCACCGTCACGTTCAAGTGTTCAGACCGCTGAAGGAAAGGAGCAGCGGTCCAATAAAAGCTTCAATGCTGTAAAAAGCTGCGAGGAGAGGTTTGTAAACATGTGTCATATCTGCAAGCCGAGCCTGGAAACCACAGCTCAAGCAAGATCGTCCCGTTTCTGGGAAGGAATGGGGGGGTGGGGTGAGAATAATGCTCTTCAGAAAATGGGAGATGGATCTGTCTGCAGTGGAGTGTGTGTTGCTCATAGTTGCATGGAGGGAAGAGGTGGGGGTGGGGTTGCTCCTGAGGGGTGGTTGGAGGGGTTGGTGAAAGGGTGGAACAGGAAGTAAGACTGTTTCAGACTTACGCCGACCTGACCTATATAACCCCCATATGGTACATACAATTGCGGATTAAACACATACAAGATCATGTCCTGCAGCAAATTTAGCATGTGTCATCTGAATTTTAATGAGCTTCTGGGCTCTGGAGTAGCTAGGATAGGAATTGAAGTGAGCCCAGCGAGTCAGTTTACAGTACTTTACACAAGACGATAAAAGTAATCTTAAACACATAACATTCTGTCAAAGTACTTTACACCGGATTATGAAAGTCAGTTCACACACAGAGCTTTCTTTCAGAGTAATTTACACCGGATTATAAAAACTCTGAGGGGTGCAGTTGGGATTGAGTAGCTCCCGTTCAGGTGCTTTGCATCGGCATCTTTCTTCTGGAGTGGCCACCTCAGCCCTTCCAGAAGCTTCCGTCCCCGTCAGAGTCTCCCTCCCGTTCTCCTCCTCCTCCTCCTCCTTCACAAATCCCATTAAACCGCGGTCAGTGGAGCAGAACTGACAAAGGAGCCTTTCACACGTATCCCAGGCACATTTCCTCACCACCGCTCCCCATCCCGGGGGTGTCGCCGGTCTGATTGCGATTGCTTTTGTCTGGAGCCCATCCAGCGGATGGCAGGATTGAGCGGTGGGCAGTGTTTCCAAGGGCAGGTCCAATAATTGCTCCACACGGAGCAAATTTGGCTGGACTGGGTCCGCTGAACTGCCGTCCACGACCCGAGGTTGGGAGGGGGGAGGGCTGAAATTTTTTTCATGGATTCAAAACGGCTTCTTTAGGGGCAAAAAGACGGAATATTCCGCTGAACGTGCTTTCAGTTTGTACGCTCTGCGTACCGTTGGGATGGGAGAGGAGAGGAGGTTACATCAGGTAGCAGGCTTTGAGCTGAACACTAAATGGGGGTTGCTCTTCGGCATTACCCAGCGCCTGCTGCAGTGGTGAATCAGTAGTGCTGGAAGCTTCATTAGCAGGGCTAAGCAGGCCTGCTGGATTAGATCAGAGCTCTGCTCTCTGTCCTCCGAGGTGTCCTCCGCGCCCTCACTCCCGCAGCCCTGGGTTATTTCAGTGACTTAGGCGGAGACGGTTTCACCGCCGGCTTTGAAATTAATGGGCCTGATGAAAGCTGGGCCCGATCCGGAGTGACAGCTCCTATTTTGGAGGAGGCGCTGGAGGGTGCGGGAGAGAACGCGGTGTTCCAGGTCCGGGCCCCCACAGGAAGCCCGGGAGCCTGCCGTTCGATCCGCCTCTCTCGGTTTTCCAGATCCCGGGATTGTGTGAAAGCCCCCGCATTAATGCACCGCCCTTTGATTCGCCAATCCTCCGCCGTGTCCCCTAAGATGTTCAGAAAGCTCCGGCACTTGTAGTACAAGGACTTGTGTCTCTGGAGGACTGGGGACGGGGGTGGGGGGTGCTCGTGATGGGTATAAACTGCAGAGTGAAGTGTCTGTGTTAAGTGGAGAGGCAGGTTGGAGCTGGGTGCCAGAGTTATGGTGACGTTGAAGAGCTGAGAGGGGGGGGTTGGTACTGGGCCCTGTTCTCTGCGCACCTGGCAGTCTAAACCTGCGGATGCAGCCGCTGATGTGGAATTCGGCAGCTCAGAGACCCGTTTCTCACGGCTCTTCTCCTTTCTCCCAGATTTCACAGGGCGGCAGGGTAGCCTGTTGGTAGGGTGTTCCATTGCCAACTGTAGGATCACTGGTTTGAGCCCCCGGTCGGCATGTAGGGATGCTGACCTGCATTGTGATTGGTCAGAAGAGTAAGTGTGGCACTGTGATTGGTCAGAAGAGAAAGTGTGGCACTGTGATTGGCCAGAAGAGTAAGTGTGGTACTGTGATTGGCCAGAACAGCAAGTGTCGTCATGTTGGAATTGTTTGAAAAGGATCTTGTTACCATAGCTAGCCTGGTTGTAAACAATGCTGTGCTGACATCACATGAGTGATGCAGCTGATCCAGTCAGGAGCAGATTGTGCTTCATCCATTATATGATCAGATCCCAGCAATCTACTCTACGAGGCTGTAGCTGTTCCTGATCGCTCTTGTTAAAATTGCATTGGAACTTGGAAGTATGCTCACTAATAGCGGTGTTGAGAAAAAGTTTTTTATTGGTGAAGTGCGAGTCAGACCTTAAAGAAACTCACAAGATGGCTCCCAGGACGTGCTCTCTTTGTAGCCTTTTTATGGTTCATTACTCTCTGTCTGTCCTCTCTCACAGCGAGCAGTTATTTTTTCAGGGCAGAATTCACTTGATGAAACGTAGTCTAGTGTATTAGACTTCCTGCTTGAGGCTTGTGTCAGATCAACCGAGCGATACTGCTGGCACTGTATCGCTTGGTATCTGTTTCAGCGTAAATAGAGATTATATCTGAGCAGTTTTTCAGTGGTGTGTGTGGGATGAGCTGACTTGTTTGAAGAATAAAAGTCTGTAAGGTGCTACTTCCTACTGTTTTGTTTTTTGGGGGATTTCCTGACAAATCGGGAGCGTTTTTATGAATTTCTTCCCTCTTTTCTGGGCATTCTGACTTTCGGACTGATATGTAACTGTGTGAAAATAGTTTTTTTGTCTGTTAAATATTAACCTTGACGACCACTCGTATTTATTTTACAAAAGTGTTGCATAACTGAGTAATTACTTTGATGCACTAACGTGTTAACACCTAACTCTTATCTACATTTTCTGGAGTTTTTCTCAAGAGAGGACTCAATGGTAGGCACAAGGTCATTCACCCAGTTGCCCATTATTCTTTGACTATACAGCATTTTTACCATGGTTTGGATTCTGCCTGGTTGACAACAATGCATTCTATTTGTGTATAGCCATGTAAAGTGTACACTCAGTGAGCCCATTATTAGGTAGACCTGTACACCAGCTTGGTAATGCAAAAATATAATCATCTAATCATGTGGCAGCATCTAAATTCATAAAAGCATGCAGACATGGTCAAGAGGTTCAGCAGTTTTTCAGACCAAATATCAGAATAGGGAAGAAATGTGATATAAGTGGCTTTGACCTTGGAATGATTATTGGTGCCAGACAGGGTGGTTTGAGTATCTCAGAAGCTGATGATGTGAAAAACCAAAAACATCCAGTGGGCAGTAGTTCTGCGGGCAAAAACTGTGTTCACTGCGTATTTAATGAGAGAGGTCAGAGGAGAATGGCCAGACTGGTCAAATCTGATGGAAAGGAGACAGTAACACAAATAACCACACATTACAACAGTGGTATGCAGAAGAGCAGCTCTGAACACACAACGCATCAAAACCTCTAAGTCAATAGGCTACAGCAGCAGAAGACCAATAAGCCTAAAGGATAAGTCTAATAAATATCTAATAAAGTGTTCACTGAGTGTATATTGGCATGGTAATCCAGGTACTTTGCCTCATTATAGTTCTAAATCACTAAGCAAAACATAAACATATACAAATATACACATAGAGTACAAAAATGTGGACACCCTTGGTCAAAAAGCCTTAATTAAAGAACTTTAATTAAATTCTGATTCTTTTTAAGAACTAAAAATATGACTATATGAGGGCTGGAGATGTGCCAATTAAAGAAATGTTACCACATTATTCAATACTATAGATATGGACCTCTCTGTACAAGAACAATACTTCAGGGTGGTTTACAGAGCTCGTTTTCAGCCTCGGTCCGATCAGCATCCTGTCATGCCATAATACATTCTTGTATATGCACAGCATGTCATGGTTTATATCTTACACACGGTATATGTGTCTGTGATCGTGGTTAAACAGTAATTATGCTGTTGTAACGATCTAATCATCGAAGCAAAGTGTCTCATTGATTTTTGTTCTGCCAGCTATTTCTGCACAATTACTTGAGACATGAGTGAACATTTTTTTATTTTTTTTTATTCGCTGTTGAAAGTGATGATTAAAGGATCGCCATGGTGACTGTTAATGAGATGTGTAATTAAAGGGCTGCTCTGTGTTTTAATTACATTAGGCTCGGGGTAAATCAGTGGGGATCGGGAACAGAGCTTCTGAACTGTACCAGTCTACCCCCCCACCCCCCGCCCCCTGCCCCCTGCCCCCCGCCTGTTCTCCAGAAGGCTCCATTCGTCAGCGGTGTCCGATCGGTTTTGTCTCTGCAGTTTGTCCACAGTAACTCCGCTGCGATCGCATTTTGCGCCGTGGCACGGAGCCCTTTGTTACGGCGGTATCGATCCTCCATTCTCCGCGGCCCCTGTGGACGCTGGGAGCGTTTGTATGGCTGCCGGTCTCTGGGCAGGCTCTAAGATGAATGCAGCTCTCTGCTCATTCGCCCGCCGTCGTAAATTACCTGCCCATTGATCCGCTGTCTCTGAACTTCTGCGGTTCTTTACAGCACGCTCCGTTCTCCCTGTCCGGTGTAAGGGGGGGGGGGGGGCAGTACTGTCTGGGCTGTGGTTGATAAATCTTATGTGCCCCCCTTCCCTCCCTCCCTCAATAAATAAACCTGCCAATTTGCTGTGGTACATGAGAATTTGTTAAACCAAGCGCATTCATTTAAGTACATTTGGAAATGATCTGCTGAGTGGAAAATCACATTTTGAATTAGTCCTCATACCCAGCAAACAGTGAGCTGTGTGGTATTTAAAGATTAAACATGGGCTTCATATTCAGAGTGAATTTCAAACACCAACCTAATGAATATGTACACATTTGTGAATGAATACATTTGTAAAATATTAATTAAAGGTTTTTGCTTCCTCAATATTTAAAGTGGTCCGTGCAGTTGGATGTTTTGTGGGTGTAGAGGAGTCTTAGTGAAGAGAGACTGTGGCTGTGTTTTTAATGTCCTGGATGTTTGAACGCTGTAAGCCAGTCACACATTGTGCAAGTGCCCGAGATAAGCGAGATAATGAGGATCAGAACCTGCAGGTGTAATGGCGGTTGACCAGACTGGCCGCACACAAAACCGCCAATGATCCACCTGGACATGGTGAAGTCAGACATTTTCTGTCTGTCTGCAACAAAACAAAATTCATCAAAACATCTGTTGCACAATGTATTCATTCATGTTTATATTTATTTCATTACATTGGCCATGGAGGTTATGGAATGACATCTATCCATCTATCCGTACGTCCGTTTACCTGTTTGACCATGAGCAACATGTCTAGAAAACTGATGGCCGGATTGCCGTGAAATTTTCAGGTCATATTCATGTTCCCAAGAGGAAGAGTCCTATTGATTCTGGTGACCCCATGAACTTTCCTCTGGTGCCACCATCAGGCCAAACATACCTTGAAAAGTAGTGAACATTTTCTGTGCCCATTCATGTAAGGGCTGATTGCTGTGGCTTGATGTAGTTCTGCGCTCCGCTGAGTGCATTCTTTCCAGTTTTAAACATTTAGTTGTGCACCCTGTGAATTAATTTTCTACTGTTTCCATTTGCGACCCCACAGAAAGCCCTTATGAATAATGGGAAAGCAGAGGCCAAAGCAGGATTTAAGGTCAGGGGAAATGGGGATCCAGTCAGGTGGAAGTGAAAGAGAAGTGGTGGTGAGAGCTCCTCTTGTCTTTTGTTTTATAGCGGCCTCCTGTTTCCCGTCCCGTAGGGGGCACCACGGCCCTTAAGTGTAACCCCTCCCCCCAAGCTGCAAATGCCTCGGGCCTCACCGCTATTGGCCAGTCAGATGATGTCACAGACGGACACGTCAGGGATCTCTGTGTTTGGATTGCCAGGTCAGCCCAGATAGGGCTGGGTCGGGCCAGTTTTCACAGGACTCCCCTCACACTGAAGGAACACTGTCAGCCTCTCTACAGACTACACTTCCTGTAAGCGGACAGTACTTCCTCTTACAGACTACACTTCCTGTGAGCGGACAGTACTTCCTCTTACAGACTACACTTCCTGTGAGCGGACAGTACTTCCTCTTACAGACTACACTTCCTTTGAGCGGACAGTACTTCCTCTTACAGACTACACTTCCTGTGAGCGGACAGTACTTCCTCTTACAGACTACACTTCCTGTGAGCGGACAGTACTTCCTCTTACAGACTACACTTCCTGTGAGCGGACAGTACTTCCTCTTACAGACTACACTTCCTGTGAGCGGGCAGTACTTCCTCTCTACAGACTGCACTTCCTGTGAGCTGACAGTACTTTACACCATTGGCATTTGGCAGACGCTCTTATCCAGAGCGACGTACAGTCGATTAGACTAAGCAGGAGACAATCCTCCCCTGGAGCAATGCAGGGTTAAGGGCCCAACGGCTGTGGAGATCTTATTGTGGCTCCACCGGGATTAGAACCACTGACCGCGCGTGTCCCAGTCATTTACCGTAACCACTACGCTACAGGCCGCCCTACTTCCTCTCTACAGACTGCACTTCCTGTGAGCTGACAGTAGTTCCTCTTTACAGAATATAGTTCCTGTCAGCACTGTACATTCTCTACTGGCTGATTTAAAACCTGTTGTCAGGGGTGAGGCAGTGTAAATCCTCCACCATTGTTGGACTCTTATCTCATATCTGGGTGATAGTGAGTTTATGGAGCCTCCCTGCATATTTCTGCTCAGTGTGGGCCCATGGTGAAGGCAGATGTTCTTTCACAGATACTGTATCTAGTGACCTTTCACTTTTGGAATCTCTCATATCTTGAATGCCATGAAGCCAGTCTTTACAGTGATTCATTTCATACTTCAGACAATAAAGTTTTAGATTCGCTCCAACTGTCTGTCTCGCAGATTTTTATAAAAATCACAGTTGAGTCAACAAGTCTTAAATCTAGGTCAAAACATTTTTTGAGTGTAACTCCTGCCATGAACAGGTATCTTTGATGCAGCTTCAGAAGTGTCTGTCCTGTGGAGGTGGCTTTTGGAAAATGTTTCCTGATTAATATTCATTCGCTGTCGTGAATTATTTAGTGGCTGTCTTTTTCCCTAATTGCCCAAAGTGGCACTTGGTCTGTCTCAGAGATTCGACAGCTGTGCATCTCGGGGGCTTCAGGAAAGACACTCAGCGCTTATACGGCTGCAGTTCGTCAACTTTATGCTGCTGACAGGAAGCTGTCCCGGGTTCGACTGGCCCACCGTTCCAGGCTGCAGGGCGGGTGTAAAGATGAGAACCACGGGATACGGGACCCTGAGCCGACACCCTGCTGTAATCATCTCCTTATTGTCACATGCCTTGTGACTCAGGCTGGAGTCATGGGGAGGCTTTTCAACGCTTGCTTCTTTAGATGCGTTACTTACTGGTTCCACCCCCCCCCTCATCGTCCACATCCTAATCTCTCGTCTCCTGCAGCACCTATTCATCCCACTGTCTGGAGTGGAAAAGCCTTCATGTGGTTTAGTCTCAGGATGACTGTGGGTTCCCAGACATCCCACCTGTGGGGCAACCTTCCAGAACGTTCTTAAGAGGGACTCCGAGCTCACAGCTCATCATTGCACCCCCTCCGCAGATCGACTCACTGACTCACTGACTCACTGACTCACTGAGTGACTGTCTGAACACCTAACAGGCTGAATGAATTATGGACAGACTGACTGAATGAATGAGTGACAGACTGACTGACTGAATTACTGACTGGCTGACCGACTGGCCGGATGACTGAACAACTGGCTGAATGAATGACTGACAGACCGACTCACTCTCTCTCCGCCGCCTCCCCTCTCATGCCCCGTTCTCATCCTCCTCAGACACGGCGGCCCCTAGAAGACCCCTGCGGGCTCCCCCCCGCCCCCTCCCTGTTCCCCGTCTCTCCACAGCTGCTTTCATCTCCCCCCTGCACCGCGTGACTGACAGCAGAGAGCGGGAGAGAGGAGCGGGGAGAGGGAACACCCCCTCCTCCTGCTCCCACCCCCACCCCCACCCTCTCATACCCCTCACTCAGCTTTATTACAGAACTTTCATTCCGCTTTAATTTGTACCCCACCATTAAAAGCAGCAGGCAGCCGCGGAGGACGGGGATAATGTATTATTCTCTGTGTGACATCGTGGGTGGGGTGGGGGGGTGGCCCGTCAGGAGCTGACAGGCCTTTGTTACCCCCCATGTCTCTGCCACATGCCCCAACACCCCTTCCCCCACCCTCGGATCCCTTTGCTTGCCTAGAGCAGCAGTCGGCGAGCCGACCGGGGGAGAAGGTATCTCCCCAAATTCCAACAAAGGCTCCCGTTAAGCCGGCGCTTGTTTTCCAGGCTTGCCGAGCGATCCTCCGCCCCGTTTTCGTTTTCCGCTGCCGCAGATGGAGCGGCGAAAAACAAATTGCAGGTCGTGGCCCCCAAACACGGGGCCCTTTGGTGCCGTCTGCGATCGGTGACGATACCGCCTCCTGCAGAAGTACCGCCTGTTACTCTGTCAAATATCTAACTTGAGCTGTGTACAACAAGCTGGGATGCGTGCGCTTAGCTGTTTATAGTCCATACACACATGTGCTGTCTACTGTATCAGTGCATAGTCGCATAAAGGTTCATATGCTGTATGGCAGCATTAGGAACTGATAATAGCATATTTGCGAGCATATGTGTAAAATTGGATACAATTCCTCGGTGCGATTTCACACAGCACAAAAGGAGTAAATACCTTGGCACAATTGTTGGCACCATTGTTTGATTTTTCTCCATCTAGAAAGAGAAAACATACTTTTTTCTGTAACACAGGAGAGGGGCACGCTCGTTATCGAGCTGTGTTGCAGTGGGGGGATTTGTGCAGAGATCTTTGAGGGGGAAAGAACAAAGTTTAGCTTTTTCATGGTCGGTGATTTTGAAGAACAGAGTGAACGTTTGACCCCGCGCTTGAGGGGAAACGCCGCTCGACTAAACCTTGTGAGTCAGTGTCTGAGAGAGCAGGCGAGGTCTGGGCACAGGGCTAAAGCAGGTTAGCACAGGAAGAGGGATAGGGGGGTCAGTGTTCACCAGTGGGAGGTGGGGGTAGAATTCAGTCATTAAACAACAGGTCAGTTGAAGCGCGACAAAATATTCAGATTCATATTGGAATTTAATTAATCAGCTTTGCTTGTGATTTGACTCATCTGTTGAAGTCATATTTGTTTATGGCTATTTAAAGTCAGTAATACTAATTAAAATGTCCTTAAATTTGTTTATTTAGCCATTGCTGGATCGTTCGCTTTCCAAGGTTTTGATATTATTACATGTATAGTATGTGTTTTTCATTGGTCCAGACAATATTTTCGTGTTCAATGACAGAAATATCAGAGAAATATCTTTGGAATTACAATGGTGTAGAAGCCTTTGGGAGTTTATGTTTTAAAGCAACTAGTTCTTCAGAAACTTATTTTGTATCTAAAATATCCTTTATTACAGATAAAACTGTTAAGGTCAATTGAAAACAGAAATAATGTTTTGGAGAAAAAGAACTCTTAATTTTAATGAATCATGAAAGTTTAAAAAGGAGTGTGGCCCCATTTTATTTTCACAGTGAAATAAAAACACAGCTTCTCACCTCAGTAGCGTCTCATCTCAGTGACTGCAGTAACCGTTTTCCCTTATACATCAGCACCATAAACAACGGGATAAATTGTGGCAATCCATCTATCCGTTCTGAGGAACACTCCCCAGGAATAGAGCTCTCCTTCCAGTCCACTGCACAACAGCGGCTCGCAGACCGGAGAGCTCTCCGTTTGACCCTGCCAGAAAGAAATCTAATCTGCGACTCACCAGCGGATCAAAAATGAGAAATTTGGGGGAATCCGCACCCATTTCATCCCCGAGCCGGTGCCAATTCTGCCTGAAAAATCGACACACCTTTTCCACTTTGCTTTTATACTCTGACAAATTGGTTTAATGTGACCTGCTTTACCGATTAAAGAACAGGTGTGCCCTCTTTCTGACCTGACTTCTGGCCACCATTTTAAAAGGTTAGCAGACAAATGGGACCAAATGGGACCAGGGAAAGGTGACTCCTTCGAAAAGGTAAACCTATAAAACCATAAAGTCAAACCCATGTAAGTAAAAGGCTTGTGTCAGCTGTGTTACTGCTGTGAGATAAATGTAGCCTGCACAGCCAAACAGGAAATGACTGAGCATTTTGTTGTGTTGTGGCTCCATCGGCATGTCTCTCCTGCCCTGCGCCCAAGACACACACACACACACACACACACACACTCGCATGTGCATACACACACACACGCGTGCACACACACACACACACACATAGACTCATACACACACAAACACACACATACACACACATACACTTGTACACACATACACACACACACACTCGCACACACACATACATTCATGCACACACAAAAAAACACTCATACACTCCCGAGCGTATCCCAGCAGCCCGCTCACTTCCTGTTTATGACACACCCGTACGATAACTTAATTCCCCTCTGGTCCCAGTCTGTGGTGAAAAGGATCCAGAAATCACTTTGCTTCCTGTGAGCAGCTCCTTACAGTGCGTTTACGCCCAGGGACGTCTTCTCCTGGTGGAGTTACTCTCCTTACGGTGTGTTTACGCGCGGGGATGTGTTCCTGGCGGAGTTATGGTAATAAACCGCTCGGGGACGCGTGTTTGGTATCTCTGGTATCTGCCGCCTCGCTAATGTAATCTTCCGAGTGCGGAGCTCCGTGGAGGGACTGGGGCGAGGCCTCCTCCCGAGGCTGTCGTTGTGTGTTTTTCAATTACTCAAGTGGGGGGATGGATGGTGTCGCCTTCTCCCGCGGCACGCATTCGGGGTGGAGGGGTGTGTGTGTGTGCGCGGGGAGACTACAGGGACCCCGCCACACAGGGACGGCCAATCAGGAGCGGCGACGGGGCCGTATCCGCCCAGACCGGGCGGCGAAATCGCCGTAAACAATCTGTTGCTTTAATTACCGCCACAGGAGCCGGAAATGAACAGAGCTGTCTGTCACCTCCAGGAAATGAAAGAATGTTCGCGAAAAACAGCTACCTGCTGATGTTGCTTATTAAAGCTGATGAAAGGATTGTGAATATGTTGATTTTGTTTATCCCACGAACATGTATCCGGGAGATATTCGGAGCTGTCTAAAAATGTGTATTTTAGATGCGAGAGTCTGACACATATGGATTTCCGAGGAAAGAAAAGTAAAACAAATAAATTATAATATTACTGTTATTATAAAATGACCTTTCTTCAAAAGGTCCACAGAAAGTGTTTAGAGGGGTAACAGGCTTTACACGGATAATAAGGCATCCAACCAAAAAACACACAAAAATGAGACCCCGTATGATTGTGTCGGTCCAGAGTTTGTTCTGTCTGCTGTCTATCGTAGAAGCTGATAGTTTCTGACTTGTGTTTTTATTCTCCGTTACAGTTTCTGTGTCTGAAGAACATCCGGACGTTCCTCAAGGTGTGCCACGATAAGTTTGGCCTCCGCAGCAGCGAGCTCTTCGACCCCTTCGACCTCTTCGACGTGCGGGATTTTGGGAAGGTGAGCGGCGAGGGTTTTTTTTCTTAGCAGTCACTTCGGTTCGCTGTTGACTGAACAGGCACTACACCGGCCCCATAGGCCTGAATCTACCAGCTATGGGCTCATCATCTACCTGAGTGAGGATTTTAATGTCATTTCTGATTATTTATGTGCGTATGTTCATGATCATAATGTTGATTCACCAGTTACATGCGCCACCTGTAGAACCTTCAATTTAAAAGATTTATCTCGTTCCCAACACTCACACACACGCATACACACACACAGAGATGGTTCAATCTGTGTCCACAAGATGACAGATTGACAGCCCTGGAGTAATGCAGGCATACATAAAGATACGGGAGTAGGTTTTAATAATAGATCATGTGTGTGCTGGCAGTAGGACTATACATACCATGTAAAGCGCTAGGATATTCTGCCAACATGTTTTGGAAAGGAGTCAAAATGGCAGCCGTGTTCTAAGGCGTTTTTATCTCTGCAGATTATGGTGTGATATGTAATGGGATGTAGGCCAGTGTAAAGTGTGTCTGTTTCCTGCAGTCCGGGATGAGAAGGGTAGCAGCGCCTTAAGGCAGAATTACATGCTACTACCGTCTGCTATTTCCCTATCGCATGGAAATTCTCTTATGTTGCGGGGAAGAAGTGTTTTTAAACCCAGAAGAAATTAGAATTAGCCTTGGTGTGTGTGTGTATGCGCACGCGTGTGTGTATGTGTGCGTGTGCGTGTGCGTGTATGTGTGTGTGTGCTTTATTTTTAGGAGCAGGACTGGGAGGTTGTTATGGTTCAGAGCTAATTAAATTTTCACTGAAACTCTTCCCAGCGTGGCTGCGAAATGTGGTATTGCACCCCGGAGTCGATGCTGCGTGCACTGAAAGGGGGTTCAATGGGTGGTTAGTGGGTTAACATGTCTGTGCACCAGCTTGCATCGTGGTATGGGGTGGGGGGGGGGTGCAATCACGACACTGTTCATTTGCACCCCTCCTATAAATGTGAGAACTGGGAATAGAAGAAACTACCCCCCTACTTTCTCTCTCCCTGACTCTGGGCCACACGGGACTGGATTAGGGCCTCTATGAGAGGTTTCGGGGTCTCGTCCGGGATGAAGGGGTGGAACTTGGGAGGTTCCACCGAGAGGAGGGTGGTGCTGTAATCTGCCTTTCAAGTGGGACTGGGAGGTTCTCCGGTCTATAATGGGCAGTAAGATGGAGTAGAGGCTTATTGAAATTGGAGTTTTAACCTCATGCATTTATTTATTCGGCTCCATGGGAGAGGGGGTGGGCAGAGAGAGAGTTGGAATAAGATGAGAGAGAAAGAGAGATGGAAGGACAGGAGAGAGATAGAGAGAAACAGAGAGGGAGAGAGACACAGAGAGAGAAAAGAGAGAGAGAAACAGAGGGA
Source organism: Conger conger (assembly GCF_963514075.1). Taxonomy (NCBI): domain Eukaryota; kingdom Metazoa; phylum Chordata; class Actinopteri; order Anguilliformes; family Congridae; genus Conger; species Conger conger. The sequence continues at coordinate 8,539,909 of NC_083771.1, forward strand.
GAGAGAGAAGAGGAAGAGAGAGAGAGAGAGAGAGAGAGAGAGAGGGAGCCAGGCTGTGCTGTTGCCCCTGGGTCTGAGAAGATGAGGCAGAGGAGGTTTGTGGGAGTTAATGCGCTTGCGGGAAACGTCATAAAATTAGCGAGTTCTTTGAATCCATCACTCGCCCCCTCCCCCCGGCGGCGGCTCTGATGCTGTCCCTGCTCTGATGTCCCATCAGGCTGGCCTGGCATCCCCGCACGGCGCGGGACGTGGGCGCAGTGCGTCTCCCAGCCCGGCGGGAGGGGGGGGGGGAGGGTGGCCTTTCCCTCGCCCTGACCGCGGGTTCTGGCGCATCGCCTGCGCGGCCCGGCGGGTTTAATTAGCGCGCCGCCTCCCGCCAACGTGCTGCGCTGAGGCGCCGCTGCGATTGGCTCATGTGGTCATGTGACCCGGAGCGCTCCCCGTGTTGGGCGGTGAGTAGAGTCTGAGCGTTTGTCAGGCAGGAACACGACTCTATATCCTGTGTGCTCCCCCGCGCCCTGCTGGTTTTGGCTGAAAGCAGAAGGGTGTGTGTGTGTGTGTATCTACGCATGGGTGTGTGTGTGTATGTGTGTGTGCATATGTGTGCGGGGTGTGTATGTATGTATGTATGTGTGTGTGTGGGTGCATGTGTGTCTGGGCTTAGGAGTATGTGTGTGTGTTCGTGTGTGTGTGTGTGTGTGTGTGTGTGTGGGTGCGTGTGGGTGCGTGTGTGTCTGGGCTTAGGAGTATGTGTGTGTGTGTGTGTGTGTGTGTGTGTGTGTGTGTGTGTGTGTGTTCGTGTGTGTCTGGGCTTAGGAGTATGTGTGTGTGTGTGTGTGTGTGTGTGTGCGCGTGTGTGTGTGTGTGTTCGTGTGTGTCTGCGCTTAGGAGTATGTGTGTGTGTGTGTGTGTGTGTGTGTGTGTGTGTCTGACAGAGAGGGGGTGTGGCAGGCGAGCATCTGGGTCCATTAACATTAATCAGGTGACTCTTCCGTGATTGGGAGTGCTGTGGGACTGGGAATGTGGGATGGGAATCTCAGGGGCCCGGTTTCCGTCCTGCTCTAATTACCCTCTCTCTCCGGATGCTTTCATGGGGCCGGCGGAACTACCTGCCCCCCTCCTTCAGGGTCACAGAGACGGGGGACCCCTGTGTGCTCTGGTCTGGCACTAATTGCAGAAGTGCGCCCTCCCCCCCATCTCCAGTTTCATTCATACCCCCGCCCCCCCAAAAAAAAAAACACCCAAGAGTTCCATTACCCCCCCTCCCCTCACCTCTGGGTCAGCACAGATGTTTCACATTCCTCCTATCATTACATATTCATCATGTCTCGTAATTAATAGAGAATATGTGCCGTGCGTCCCTGGAGAGAGCGTGTTCAAACCGCCACGTTTCTGAGGCAAGCCTCCTCTTCCTTTTGACCAGCTCAATTTGGATGATGTTTAATTTAATATGGTAATATCCGTTTCTTTGCGGCGGGCATTGTAATCGGATAGACGGCGCAGCACCTGTTTCTCATCTGTCACCGAATATGCCGTCGCTTATGTTGCATCAGAACAGCGATTAGGAAGGGAAGCGCTCGGCGAGAGCGTCTTCATCGGCAGGGCCCTGGGTACGGTTTGCGCTTCTCTGCCGAGGAGCACTGGAGGAGTGAATCGTTCTAACCTGCTGGAGTGGGGCTCGTGATTTTGGTTGTCTGCAGAAAATGACTTCTGTCACGGTGTTGGCAGATATTGAACTGAGGTAGAGTGTTTGGAGGTGATGGGTGATGGCTCTACTCTGCTCCTCAGACAGACAGCAGTGGTTATAGGAGTCTGAATTACTATAATCAGAGGCTCACCTCATACAGTCATAGAGTCCCCCTGGGGCAACAAAGCCACCCCTGTCCCCCATCCCCCATCCCCCATCCCCCACTCTCCCTGCTCTCTCTCCCTACCTCTGTCACCCACCCCACCCCCCTGCTCTCTCTCTCTCCCTCCCCTCTCTCTCTCTCCCCCCCTCCTCTCCCTCTCTCTCCCCTCTCCCTCTCTCCCCCTCCTCTCTCTCTCCCTCTCTCTCCCCCTCCCCTCTTTCTCTCCCTACCTCTGTCACCCACCCCACCCCCTGCTCTCTCTCTCTCCCTCCCCTCTCCCTCTCCCTCCCCTCTTTCTCTCTCTCTCCCCTTTCTCTCTCTCTCCCCTCACTCTCACTCCCCCCTCTCTCCCCTCTTTCTCTCTCTCTCTCTCTCTCCCTCCCCTCTTTCTCTCTCTCCCTCCCCTCTCTCTCCTCTCTTTCTCCCTCCCCTATCTCTCTCCCCCCCCCCCCCCCCCCCCTCTCTCAGTGAATAATATTCTCAGCAGGTGAAGGCACGGTTTCTCTCAGGTGTACCTCCTATCCTAGCGACACACTCGGTTGGTGTGCCTCCCACTCTCCCCCTTCCCTGCACAAGCCCCTCAGACTGAACAGTGTGGTCAGCCTGCTGTCATCTGGCCTGTCCCATTATAAGTGCTGGGATGAGGCTGTTCCTGTGCAGCTGCTCCCTCTGGACAGAGACTGAGCTTACCTTTACCTGTATCTAAAGGGGTCTCTGTGAAAGTGTTTAGTTGGTTGTAGCAAGGGCACACCACATCAAAGGCAACTACAAGCTTGTACAGGGCCATTTATTTCCAGCAAAACACTTTCTATAAATATGTCTTCCTGGAACTCCACCATTGACAGCTACCACATGCTATCAATCATCAGTGAGTCATACAAACTAACCTCATACAGCAGAAAAACTAGAGGACATAGAATGGGGTTATTAAAGGGAGTACAGGAAGTGGGGTGGTGTTATTAGGAGGAGTACAGGAAGTGGAGTGTTGTTATTAAGTGGACTACAGGAAGTGGAGTGGTGATATTAAAGGCAGTATAGTAAGTGGAGTGGTGATATTAAAGGAACTACAGTAAGTGGAGTGGTGATATTAAAGGAACTACAGGAAGTGGAGTGGTGATATTAAAGGAACTACAGGAAGTGGAGTGGTGATATTAAAGGAACTACAGGAAGTGGAGTGGTGATATTAAAGGAACTACCGGAAGTGGAGTGGTGATATTAAAGGAACTACAGGAAGTGGAGTGGTGATATTAATGGAACTACAGGAAGTGGAGTGGTGATATTAATGAAACTACAGGAAGTGGAGTGGCGATATTAAAGGAACTACAGGAAGTGGAGTGGTGATATTAAAGGCAGTACAGTAAGTGGAGTGTGCTGTGTGAATAGCTGCAGCTGGCCTGCCTTGCTGCATTGATGTTGATGACTGCATCAGGGTCAACCCCCCCCCCCCGTTCATTGACTGTTTGAGGAGCTTGTCGAATTCAGAGTGGCTATCGACCAAACCACTTCAAACGGGCGTTACCTTCAAATTATAGCGCCTGCTTAAATTAAACACCCGCGACAAGACAACAAACATTTTATTTGAACTGGAACAGGAGTGAAAGGAAGTCATTAACCGCATATGGCTCTGGTCTCAGCGGGTGAGAGACTCGTCGCAGTCTGAACATATGCAGGGCCCCAGGGCGAGAGGCTCTCTCTCTTTCTCTCCCTCTCCTTTTCTCTCTCCCTCTTTCTCTCCCTCTCTCCCTCTCCATCTTTCTCTCCCTCTTTCTTTCCCTCTCTCTCCCTCTCTGTTTCTCTCATCTCTCTCTCCCTCTCTCTCTGTCTTTCTCTCTCTTTCCCTCTCTCTCCCTCTTTCCTTCCCACTTCTCTTTCTTTCTGTCTTTCTCTGAAATAACCTGTAATAAGCCTGTTTGTGTCAGTCACAATTAATCTTGGCTTGGGGGTTAGAGGGCAGAAAACCTTTTAAAAGCAGATGACCTGTAAATCTGCATTAAATCAGGAGCACACACCCTCAGCCTGGGAAACAGCACCCCCTACAGGTGGGGCAGCATTGCAATTTCTTTCATTTTTCTTCCATTTTTCTTGCTGGACAGATTTTTTCTGCCCTTAACTCCACGAATCTCTCTGAGCCCCCCACCTCACCCCCCACGTGTTCCCTGTCTGTCAGAAGCCCTGCATGTTCCAGCATTAGCGGGAGAGACAGAATCAATTATTCATCCAAAGCGGCTGACTCTCCATGGTAATTTCTGGGGGATGAATAATAGATGGGCAGGGCCTCTGGAGCTCATTAGCCGGCCCCCTGCTCTCAGCGTACCTGCAGGAACAGGTGGGCTCAGGGCCGCCCAGGTGGAGGGGCTGCCTGATTGGCAGGGAAAGGTGCAGAGATCCCGCCCCCTCCCTGAGCAGTGCGAAGGGCTCGCCAGCAAAACGTGCACAGGAGACACACACACACTCACACACTCACACACTCACACACTCACACACTCACTCACACACTCACACACTCACACACTCACACACTCACACACTCACTCACACACTCACACACTCACACACTCACACACTCACACACACACTCACACACACACACACTCACACACACACACACACACACTTACACACTCACACACACACACTCACACTCACTCACACACTCACACTCACTCACACACTCACACACTCACACACACACTCACACACACACACACTCACACACACACACACACACACTTACACACTCACACACACACACTCACACACACACACACACACACACTCACACACACACACACTCACACACACACTCACACACACACACACACACACTTACACACTCACACACACACTCACACACACACACACACACACACTCACACACACACACTCACACACACACACACACACACTTACACACTCACACACACACACTCACACACACACACACACACACACTCACACACTCACACACACACTCACACACACACTCACACACTCACACACACACTCACACACACACACACTCACACACACACACACACACACACTTACACACTCACACACTCACACTCACACACTCACACACACACACTCACACACACACACACACACACTCACACACACACACACACACACTCACACACTCACACACACTCACACACTCACACACACACACTCACATGCTCACACGCACACACTCACACACTCACACACTCACAAACTCACACTCACACTCACACTCTCACACACTCACAAACTCACACACTCACACACTCACAAACTCACACACTCACACACTCATACGCACACACTCACACACTCACACACTCACAAACTCACACTCACAAACTCACACACACACACAGACACACACTCATACACACACACAGTGTGACTTGTTTACTAACTAGCTGGTCACACCCAGTTAACCTGTCCTGAGCTCACGCACCATTAATCAGCTCATCACTTCCTTACAGCTACATGCTGCTGCACTCACATGTGTGCATTTGGCTGATGTTCTCAGGAAACCTGCACCCCTCCACTCAGGTATTTCAGCCCTGTGCGTTTTGACATGCAGGCGACGGATACAGGTATTTAATTCCGGCACACAAGAAAACGGGGGTGGGTGGTGTGGAGGGGGTGATAAATTCTGAACCGCGCAAGCTTTTATGTGGCAGAAAGAGCCCACACAGCTCGTTCTCATTGTTGAAATAATTGCCTCTCTTTGTTTTGCAAATGTTGTCCGTGCGATTTGCGGAAGCGCGGCCCTTCCCAGACAAAGCTCTCTTTGAACATTCCCTTCACATCCCTCTGCAGCAGCGGGGACCCGGAGCGCGGAGGGAAGGGAAGGAAAGTGGGAATAAAGTGCTCTGATGGAAAAAAAAAAGGAAAAAAATGCTCGGCCATCTGTATTATTTGATTTGTCACGTCCTCGGTGTCCGTGCAGAGAGACGCGGGGCGGGGGGGTGACCCAGGGGTGCGCAGTCTGCCCCTTCTGAACCAGACCTGCGTACCCATCATGACCCCCCCCCCCCCCCCCCACACACACACACACACACACACGCAGCAGGCCGGCTTTGATTGACAGGTAGACGTTCAGTATCTAATGATGTCGCCTGGGTGTTGGTTTTTTAATATTCAACGTGCGCCCTCGTCGGTGCCGTTTGTGTGACGGCCATTTTGAGGAGCTGTCTGAGCTCTGGGCCAGCGTTGTCGCGGGGCTCCTCGCGGGGCTGTCGTTAGCGAAGAGGGTCGGGAGCCTGTCACTCAGCGGGACGTGAACACCGGGCGTGCGTCCCCCGAAACCCAGGGCCCTGTGCCCCCCTAGCCGCTTCCTGACTGGCTGCTCTCCCTCAGGGAGCTCCGACAAACAGGGCTGTTGGATAGCCAGCTCCACCCCTGTGCTACAGTGCAGCTCTGCATCTCCCTGCCTGTAACCAGAGGGTTGTTTGTTCAAATCCCCACGTTCCTAACAAAAAAGAAAACAAGTTCAAAGAAGACAAATGTAGGCACACGTGCAGTCCCAGGTGATAAAGTATTAAGAACAGCTGCTGACTGCAGGGCTGTTAGTTTTCCTGGATAGGGAGTCTGCTGGGTTGGTGAATAAACGGTGCCAGTGTTTTGTGTGTATTTACAGAATGTGTTATCTGGCTGTAAATAAAAGCCTGGAAAAATGGCTAGAAACTGTGAGTGATCGCTTTAATAAACCTCAGAACCGTGAATGTGCTTTCAACACAGTTCTAGTCCCGTTCTTGTCCGTGAACGCAGCTTTGGTGCCATTCACAAGCATGAACCTGGTTCTAGTCCCGTTCTTGACCATGAATGTGGTTGTGGTGCCCCTGTGTGCCGTTGGTGACCGTGATCGGCGCTCCAAAGCGGCGGAGTGAGTCATCTCTGCGATGCTATTGGCTGTGTTGCATGCAATACATCAGCGCTCCTGAAAGCCATAAAGATTCAGACTCAGGATTTAATGTGCTCTGATACCCTTAATCAAACAGAGCTAACATGCAAATTAGCATTAGCGCTACTCCATTATCCCTGCAGAGTGCAATAATAACTGTGATAATATCATAAATTCTGTGCTACTGTGAGAAAGATGTGCTTCTATGAGCAGGCCTCCCAACCCTCTCACACACACTCCCTTGCACACGCATAGACTCAACCTCACACACACACACTCTCTCTCTCACACACTCATTCTCAGATAGATGCATACACACACATGCACTCACACACACACACACACTCACTCTCACACAGATATGCACATACACACACACAGATACGCACATACACATGCACACACTCCTATGCGCACACACAGATATGCACACACACACACACACACACTCACACACAGATATGCACACACACACACACACACACACTCAAACACAGACACAGACACACTCACACACACATATACGCACATTCACGTGCACGCACACAGACACAAACACACATGCACACACACATTCTCACACACACACACACTCACCCGCGTGTCCCGCTGTGCTGTGCATGTAGAACATGGAGCTCCAGCATGAATTTTAACTGCTGGCCCCAGGTCATACAACAGCAGCTGTAGAGAGAGAGAGCCCACTGTACACTCACATCACACGCTGCTAATGCAGAATAGACACAGGGTGCTTGTGTCTGTGTGTGTGTGTGTGTGTGTGTGTGTGTGTGTGTGTGTGTGTGTGTGAGAGAATGCATGTGTCTGTGTGTGTATGAGCATGCGTGTGAGTGTGTGTATGAGTGTGTGTTTGCAGCTGTGCGGCACTGGCCCAGGTTCAGAACCCGCTTATACTGGTCAATACTGGTCCGAACCGGCCAGAGAATCGGCACCCTCTTTGCTTCCATCACTAATTTATTAGGCTTATGCCTTTTAGTGGCTGTGACCTGTGTTATTCATTCATTCATACATACAGACGGAGGGGCTGTTAATCACTCCCCACATAAGTGCCAGTAAAGTCTTACACACACGGTCTGAACCTGAATGTTTGAAATATTTGGTTTGCTGTTCTCAGCCACCGTCCTTTGGCTGTTTTCTGGGTTTTTTGAGCAGCTGGGGATTGTGGGTAGCCCTTGTGAGAGAGGCATGGCCACACGCGGACCAGCTCGGCGGTTAACAGGTTACCGCGGCTGTGTTTCCATGGCTGCACGTGGACCAGCTCGCAGGTTAACAGGTTACCGCGGCTGTGTTTCCATGGCCGCAGGCTCCACGGGGTGGCGGTTGAAGGTGTCGGGCAGCTGGTGTCACCACGGAGACCAAAACCTGCCGTTGGGTTCCCGGGCCACTGCCCAATTATAAACAGGCCGGTGCGCAGGGACCTTGAGTGCACGGAGTGCATGCTGGGAAACTCATCTCTTTCTCCCTCTACTCTCTTTCTCTGCCCTTCTCTGTCTGCCTCTCACCTCTCTCTTTCCTGTTCTGTTTTTCACCTCTCTCCCTTTCTCTCCTCTCTCCCATTCTCTCTCATCTCTCTCTCTCCGATCACACTCTCCTCTCTCTCCCCTTCTCTCTCTCTGTTCTTCTCTCTTCCCTTACTCTCTCACATAAATCAATGTCGATATGCAGTTTTTCCAGGAAGTACTTATGTAAACATTACCAGAGTGTACTTAAACATTGATGTAGCGAGAGCAGTAAAATCACAACCAGAGTAACTGGTCGTAAACAAAATAATGGCAAAAATAATAACAGCAATGACAGTAGGAACGACGACCGCAATAGCAACAGAACTACTGGCCAAAAATGAATAGTTGAGTTGAGCATTAAAAGGAATTTGCATTTGGCATCGTCGTGGTAGCTGCCCTGACGGCCATTTTGCGAGCGTCACTGTTGACATTTTCACATCAGGGCTTTGCTGAACCAAATCCTCGTAGCCTAGGACAGGGCGGTACTCTTACAGAAATGCAGAGCAGGAGATGTTGGGCCTAGTCCTCCCTCTGTTCCTGTCTTTAACACATCGCAGCACGCAAGCTGGAGCATGCGGCCACTCTGGGACGTTTAAAGATGAGCTGAAATCCTCCTCAATTTTGTCAATTCTTCATAACCATACGAACACGGGAGATATTTTCCCCAAAAAACTAGAAAAGTGTTCTTGTGTTTTTTCACACCGTTTTTTTCCATCCACTTCTTGGAAAACAATATTTTATGATGCATTTAAAAAGCTGTACCGGTGAGTGTGTATTTAGATCAAATGTCTGTCATTTTCCGTTCCCCTCCAATCAATATCCTTTCAGGTTTCTTCCCCCCCTAGAGCTACTACAGAGCTAGCGCTAAAGGCCACGGCTCTGCTTCCCCTGTCAGTCAAATTCACTTCCCACCCTCCAAAAATCCCCCCCCCCCGAAAGATCTGTTTCACTTGCGTATATGTCACCTGGCGGAAGCTAGTGCTGCTCTACCTTCCGTTTCAGCTGGTTTTTAAGAGCGTCTCAGACCTCACTACTGCAGGCCAGGGCTTGGGGGGGGGAAGGAGCCTGCAGCCTGTTCCTCTCTTTAGGATCTGAACTGCATCAAACCCGTGCAAGAAACAGGCACAGTTCACCAGGGTCTGTGCAGCTTGCAAACTCGACTTGTGCATGAAGTCAGATGGGAATGAGCAATCCTGCGTTCTAATAGCGACAACAATAAGGAACAAAAATGGCCCTCCAATGGATCTTATAATGCTGTACAACGGGCAGGGGCTGCCTCGCCCAGTATGAAACCTACCGCCATCTGGAACATTCCTGACAGCCATTTTGTGCCGGAAGACTCACCAGGCATCAACTCAGGGTTTTATTTCACCAATATAACTGGGAAGATAGTCATATAGGGAATTTGAGAACCCACTACTCTTTGCAATAAGTGACATGGGATCTGTAAAGCTCTCTAAGGACCGTGGTGAGTTACGGTCTAGTGCTCCTACAGCAAAGTGTCCTCGTCACCACGGAGGGCCACTGGATTTCCATTGGACTATGTCTATTGGAAGACTGCCCCCTAGTGACCCAGCGGTGACCCAGCGGTGACTGTGTACTACAGCGTATCCTGCTGCAGTATACACCACGTACAGCAGTGGTCTCACACTCAGTGCCACGGAGGGCTGGCTGTATGCTGGTTTTCATTCCAGCCTCAGATCTTTATCATGTAATTAGTTCAATTCTCTGCTGAGTTATTTAGTTACAGTTGTATGTTTACACGTAATGTATATGAAGTAAAATGTGTTATTTGCATTCTAAAGAACAACTGTAGGTTATACGATGTGCATTAATGCAGCATATTATGCATAATTATGGCTGAATGAGTAATTGTAATTGTAATTGGAAACCTGCATACATGGCAGGTAGCATAGCGGCTAAGGTGCATGACTGGGACCCGGTAGGTTGGTAGTTCAAGCGCCGGTGTAGCAATGATAAGATCCGCGCATCTGTTGGGCCCTTAACCCCACATTGCTCCAGGAGGGGTTGTCCCTGCTTAGTCTAATCAACTATGTCGCTTTGGATAAAAAGCGTCAGCTGTATAACAATTTATGAATGATAAATTATTACACACTGCCCCCCGTGCTAACGAGTTTGAGACCGCAGAGGTGCAGGTTTCAGTTCTCCGTCTGGACGGAGGAGATGTGAGCGGCCCTGCGGCTATCAAAATCACGTCAGTGCGTCTGCGAGGCTTTAAGGACCTCCGGTACGCAAGTGCAGCGGAGACGCACACAAGAGTACATCATTGCTCATTAAACTGCTTATAATAGGATGCATTAAAGCTATCGTGTACTGTACCACGTTTCATATCATCCAGTGCGTACTGTATCAGCTAATAGGTTCCTGTGATGGATCCTGCAACATAATGTACTGTAAAAGATAATGTACTGTAAACATTAAGGTATACACGGTTTATGGTGTCTGTAACTCGTTCTGTAACAACTGCTTTCTGCCCCGGTAATGAAAATGGCTTTAATACAGCGTGGAATATGAGCCGGGTCATTTAATGTTTCTGCTACGTGCTCACCCTTTTAACCCTCACAGTCTCAAGCCATGCCTATCCAAATAAACCTTAGAAAATGCTGTAACCATGCAATTCACCTTCATGTATGTATGTACACAGTAAACAAGAGCATGCATTTGTCCTGTTATAAATCGTACAGCTGTGGCCTCCAACCCTGGTCCTGGAGATCTACTGGGTGTGCTGGTTTTCGTTTCACCTGGTTACCTGGGTCTCAACAGGGTGCTGATTTTAAGGTGAAAACAGAAACCAGCAGACCCAGTAGTGCTCCAGGACCAGGGTTGGAGACCACTGTCGTACGGTATATCCTTCCCTTCAGTACACTGTTCGACCAAGCCCTTCAGAAGCAGCTGCTGCTCTAAACCCATTCTGTGTTATAAGTGCCTTCGTGGGTGAAAACTGTTTCTTCTGAAATAGCAGCATTGTCATCATGGTATGTGTCCTAACATGCATGTCGGGAAATAGGAGAGGGAGGGGGTCTTCAAGTGGAGGTTGGCCCAGCAGACGGATGAGGAAGAGCTCTCTCGCGAAATTAGCGCAGAACCGCCATTCTCTTCTGACCGACAGCGATCGCACGAAACTAGTGCAATACCGCCATTCTGCTCTGTGGCAGGAGGTTTCTCAAGGTTTTGTCAAGGGACACATATTCATGTTGACACTTCTGTGACCGGTGAGAGTGAGAGAGAGAGAGAGTAAGAGAGAGGGAGAGAGTAAGAGGGAGAGAGAGGGAGAGAGTAAGAGAGAATGAGAGGAAGAGGGAGAGAGGGAGGGATAGGGAGAGAGAGAGTAAGAGAGAATGAGAGGAAGAGGGAGTAAGAGAGAGAACGAGAGGAAGAGGGAGAGAGAGAGGGAGAGAGAGTAAGAGATAATCAGAGGAAGAGGGAGGGAGGGAGGGAGGGAGAGAGAGAGAGAGGGAGTGAGAGAGGGAGGGAGAGAGAGGGAGAGAGGGGGAGTGAGAGAGAGAGGGAGAGGGAGAGAGAGTAAGAGATAATCAGAGGAAGAGGGAGGGAGGGAGGGAGAGAGAGAGAGAGGGAGTGAGAGAGGGAGGGAGAGAGAGAGAGGGAGAGAGAGGGGGAGTGAGAGAGAGAGGGAGAGGGAGAGAGAGTAAGAGAGAGAACAAGAGGAAGAGGGAGAGAGGGAGAGAGGCTTGATAGTCACAGCATCTCCAGGACAGGAGCAGGGGACAGACTGACACATACAGACAGAGAGCTGATTGTATTATATCTCGGTGTCCTTCTGACCAAAATGTCTTTGTGAAGGAAAAGCGTTCTGCTTCACATTTCAGGGGAGAGGCAGTCACCTGCCCTTTGTCCGTTTGGCATTTGCTGTTTGTGTAATTTCTGAAGGGTGGTCATGCACTCTGTTTGCTTTTTTAAATGGCACAATAAATATATAGAGTACCTCATTTCTATGGAAATACAAGACCCTGAGAATCATTTTTTGCCGCATTAAATATGTCTGTTAAGAGCCCTTTGCGTGATTTGCGCTCCGCTCAATGCTGTCAGTTCAACATCCTGTAAAAACCTTGGATGGTTTTCCTATTATTACAACTGAAAATCAGCTAATGTATACAAGGTACCCAAAGTTGAAGTTCAAACTGCTAATGAATGAAAAATATATGAAACGCAAAAAACACCAACTCACAAAATAAACAAAATATGTGGATTGCGAAAAAAAGTGTGTGACACCCCACTCTGTACAGCGTCTGTGTGTGTGTGAGTCTGTGTGTGTGTGTGTGTGTGACACCCTGCTCTGTACAGCGTCTTTGTGTGTGTGTGTGTGTGTGTGTGTGTGTGTGACACCCTGCTCTGTACAGCGTCTGTGTGTGTGTGTGTGTGTGTGTGTGTGTGAAAGACACCCTGCTCTGTGTCGCCCTGCTGCTAAACCCTGGGTACATGCGAACACGCTCTCTCTTTCCATCACTCTCTCCCAGTGGCTCTGACCTTAATAGCCTTCTCTGTGAAGCTGAGACATAATCCAATCAGCACATTTTCTCCTCTATTTCTCTCTATCTCACTCTCCTCTCTCTCCCTCCCTCCATTCCCTCGTTCTGTTGTCCTGCACTGGGCTCATGCAGCGAAGTATTTGTTAACTCTTCAGATCTGACTCTCCTTGGAGCTTAAGGATTTTTCTATGTCAGTCCTTCGGGTGTTGAGGTCTAAATATCACATTTGTACACACAGCTACACCAGGACCGCATTTCCCCTCCATGTTGACTGCTAAATCCCAGGGTCTGTGTGGTCTGTTCTGGCTGGTGTAGGTCAATACACTTCTGAAATCTACACTCTCAGGAAAAATGTGCCTAAAAAGGTACAAGAGTTTGTCGCTGGGATGGTACCCTATAGGTTCATAAAATTCTACCCCTAGCCATGGGTTTAATCATTCATTTATACCGTTTCTGTTTGTAAAAGGTAGTTATTAGTAGTAATAATAATTTGTTATTTAATTGACGCTTTTATCCAAAGCAACTTACAGTTGATTAGACTAAATGGGGGCTTATCGTTGCTACACCGGGGCTTGAACCACCAACCTTCATTAAGCATTAGGCTACATGTGTGTACGTATTTTCTTAACCAGACCAGACTTGGTAAATGGTAAATGGTTGGCATTTATATAGCACCTTTATCCAAAGCGCTGTACAATTGATGCTTCTCATTCACCCATTCATACACACACTCACACACCGACAGCAATTGGCTGCCATGCAAGGCCCCAACCAGCTCGTCAGGAGCATTTGGGGGTTAGGTGTCTTGGTCAAGGACACTTCGACACAGCCCGGGCGGGGGATCAAACCGGCAACCCCCGACTGCCAGACGACTGCTCTTACTCCCTGAGCCATGTCGCCTGTACTTGGGTCAAATATGTCAGTGTTTTCGATTCAAATGCTTTTCTGAGCTTTACTGAGTTTGTCTGAAGCAGTCTTTAACGTTTCCTGGGCCACACGAACCCTATTGCTCGGTGTTATCATCATAAACAGGAACAAAGCTGAGGAGATGCCTTCTGCACTGTAGTGACAGGGGGGTGACATCAAATCTCCGGGGATTACAGCCCCCAAATTGATTTCTCATTATCCTGGAAGTCTGAAAATCGCCGGCTCTGCATAAACCCCACTTTAATAACATATTGTCAGCGATTGGGCTTGTCTGCTTGGAGCAGACGGGCAAGTCGCGCCCGGCTTGCTCTGGGCTTTTACCCCCCCCCCCCACTTTCACGGCCTGACGGTGGTACCCTCACCGCCTGTCAGCATCTGATAAACGATCGCGCGACGAATATCTCCATTAAAGCGCTTATCTGTGGAAAGAGCCGTTCGGCCGCCGCGATTAGAGTAGCGATTTACGCGCCTGTTTTTCGGAGAGGCGGGCTAATCCGTTCCCCGGAGACCCGCGCCCCCGCCCCAGCCCGTTCGCACAGATTAGTTTAAATTGCGAAAACGAGGGTAAACACCCGGCGCGATAATCAAGCTTGTAAAGATATGGTCTCGCTTGGCTCTGAACCAAACGACGCTGTTTATCCGGGAGGGAATCGACCCAGCCGTGGCCTCCCCTGTGAAGAGCGCGCACTAAAGCCGGAAGGGGGCCGCTGACGGCGTGTCTTACCGCGCCCGTTTCTCAAGCCGCGACACCTTTCCGCCGTCGCCGTAGCGACCGCCGCGACCCAGACCCGCTTCCTCAGACGCAACGGAAAACCCCCGCGGCTCCCCGTCACGGCCCTCCCGGAACAGGGAACTCGCGGGAGATCAGAGGACGGAGGGGTGCGCCGGGTGGTGGGATGATGAAAGTGACAGATTTTTTCTTTTTAAGAGAAAAAGAGAAAGAAGAGAGAAGAGGAGGGAAAGCCCTGAGGCTCAGGCAGAGTTATTTTCAGCTGTAGAACTTACATCAATGACAGGGTTGAATGTTTTCTCTTTTCCTGAAAGGAAAAGCACAACAAAGATCGAGTGGGAAAGCCATACTCCATCATAGAGAAGCTGGCTGCATGCTATCTCCTCGCCCCACACTCCCTTCCCAAAACTCTGCGGAGCTGACTTCCCTCAAATTAATTTGTGTCACGTATCGCCAAGGTGATATTCTCCGGTTTTGAATGCCGAGGTTTTGGGAAGCAGGAATAAAATGGGGGTGGGAGGTGCGGGAAAGGAGGAAGAGTGATAAGACGGAATTATTTCCCAAAAGCGGGCTCTCGCTGCAGGACTGAATTTCCATTCATATCGTATTACCGTGCAGTGAGTGACATTTGGGAAGATTAGGCGTTAATTCACTACAAGGGCACAGGCAGAGATAACTGTGGGAATCAGACTTCCTTCCAAACCGCTCCAGAGCACAAGACTGGCTAGGGAAACTGCCAAGAGCCACAGAAACCTAGGGCTATATCAGACGTGATAGTTTATCTCCATGGTAGGGGATGTGATATATCTCTATAGTAGGGGATGTGATATATATCTATGGTAGGGGATGTGATATAACTCTACGGTAGGGGATGTGATATATCTCTATGGTAGGGGATGTGATATAACTCTATGGAAAGGGATGTGATGTATATCTTGGTTTTTATGTTCCATTATAAATGATTTGTGAGCCATTATTAAATGATTCATTATAAAGCATTTGCTAATCATGACATGTTATTTGTGAATGTGTATAATGTGTATAAATATAACTGCAACAAATATGCTGTATTTTCACTCTGTGTGCAGCATGTTAAAAAGTGTGAGTGTGAGTGAGAGAGAGGCTCTCGGCAGAAGGGCTCTTGCCCGTGGCGTATGACAGGTGGGCGTGGAGGTTAATCTGCAGTGGGCAGGGTTCTGCTGACCGGGCGTCACTCCCTGTCTCCTCTGTCAATAAGTGACGTTTTCCATTTGCGCTTGAATACGCCGATGTTCCAGATAATGATCGGATTGATCGCAGCCCGAGCCAGGAGCTTTAACCCATCGGCACACACGTGCATGTTTGCTTTTTTTAACCTGAACTCAATGATAGATAAACATATCTTATTCCACAGTAATATATCAGTTATTAATATGCTGTAATGATATGGCTGTTTTAAGGCATAATACCGTCATGTAACTACCCCCTCCCTGTGCAGAGGTGACCCCCAAAGTAGGAAGCATTTCCAGCAGTCTGAGGCTGTAGAACCGGCTGATGGCTGAAGGTTGACTATAAGCCGGAAGTTGATAAAGTGTAGATATGTGTTTATTTTGATAATGTGTTCATATTGACCTTTTTTGTGATAAGGGTTATTCTGTTGGCTTAGTACAAGGGTGTTTTTGCACAGCGTTTTAAAATGAGCCTGTTATGAAGTCCATTGCTTTGGTATTTTTCTAAATCCAAATCTAATCCTATAAAGAAAGATCATTTTCAAACGTGTGAGGTCAGCCCTCCCTTCGTTTGAGACCACGAGATGAATGGTGTTATATAAATATTTATTAATATTACCATTGCATAATTTATTACAGAAATTCTCAATTAAATTATTCTCAGCTCCGAGTAGCCGGAGCTGTAAAAACACTAGCTGTGCGGATCACCGGGGTATTTCTCCCTCTGTGTTCTTCACAAGCAGATCTGAGCCGCTTTCTTGTGAATAGTGTGTGGTCGAAGGCTTGTTTGTGGACCGTGTTTTGTTGCTTTCAGCTGAACTGCAGGCTGCAGGCACCCCCGACTCTCGCTGTGAGAAACCGCTCTCTTGGAGCTCTCTCTCCGCTGGTAAAGAGCGGGAAGGCATGCTGGGTGTGCAGCGTGTCATTAAAGCGGAACGTAAGGACCTCATGTCATTTTAATCACGCCGTTTAGATTCAGGATGTTCCTTTACATCCGTTATCCCCCTCTTTAAGAAAGGACAGAAAGGCGGATCTCTCTTGTTCTTCTTTCATGTTGAGGGGGCTGTGAGTCTGACTCCCTCTGGCTTAGTGGGCAGGTTTTCTGGGTAATGTGGTAATCAGCGCTCTGGTTGGGAGGCGTGAGGACCGCAGCTCCAGAGCAGGCAGGTTTGTCTCTGCGTGAGCGCTGGCTCATAAACACTCTGGCCTCCGTCACCAGCCTCCGTCATGAGCTCCCTGTGGAGCAGGGCCTCCAACCCGGCCAGGAGAGGGGTCTGTAGGGCCTCTGACCAGGCCAGGAGAGGGGTCTGTAGGGCCTCTGACCAGGCCAGGAGAGGGGTCTGTAGAGCCGTGTGCGTAACTTCCAATGCCTCAACGGCATGTTCCTACCAAAATCAGCAGAGCGAGGATCTCGCTCTTGGTTATTTGTCACACTTAGATTTGGGAGAAGAGCCCCTAGACACCCACTAGCCCCCATCCTGCAAAAGACTGAGCAGCAGGGTGGTGAGAGCTTTTGCCCCCTCACAAGACTTAAAAGCCCCCTCTACAGATTTGGAGAGGAGGCAGGGGGATCATGTAGAAACACCCCCTCAGCCAAAATAAATCACAAAAATAGCACGTGCTATCAAATGGCAGTGTGACAGCGGCCTCGTTTCTCCACATGCAGACAGTTGAGAAACCATGGAGAGGAAGTTGGGCATGGAAGGGTACTCCAGCCCGGAGCGGACGTGCGGGACACATTCAGCGCAGACAGGCAGCGCAGTCCCATTAGCCACGCGCCAGAAAAACACATCAAATATTCACATTTACAGTTCCAGACAACAGGAGCCCCGGGCCCAAGCCTAATGAGACGGAGGTCCAGCAGCACGCCGGCGTGTTGTTTACGCGCGTGTTTCTCCCGGGCCAAGGAGGCCGAGGAACTCCTACTCCTGCTCCTGCTCCTGCTACACAGGAAGGTCATCAGATCGTCACATGAACTCTGGTGGACATGCATTCTAAAACAATGAATAACAAAACATTCATGTATTATAAAATATTATAAATATTTGATACCTCAGGGATCAGCGATTCACGGTCCTCAAGGGCAGAGAACTGCTGGTTTTCCACCCTCCCTTTCCCTGGAGGTCTGGCCAATCAGTAGCACTAATTATCCAGGAGAAAATAAAACCAGGGCTTGAGGTTCAGATTTGATGACCCCTGCTCTACCTACGTTATCCTCCCCAGTCCCTAAATATGCGGATGGCTGTTTTCCCAGAGGGGGAGTGGGTCTGGTGTGTAGATTCTTCAGCACTTTGTTATCTTAAAGCTGCTGTATGTCAGCATGCCCGGTGTGACCTGCTGGCCTACGAGCACTGTAGTGCTCAAAAAACCGTGTGTGGTCCTGGAAACAAGACAGCAGGTCACAATCAGGCCAGCTGTGCAGGGGAGGGGGATTTTTATTTTTAAGGATTTTATACTCTGTAACAACCCAGTATTTACCACAATATATTACTAAATTGTATATTGGAGAAAACCCTTTCTTCGCCTAATGCTCGCTTTAGTCCTAGTTAATAAACAATTTAGCCCTAGTCTTAATACTACATTTCGTCCTAGTTAATAACTAACTGTTATTAACTAGCTCTTGTGTGGTCAGTTCTGCATGACCACTTTCATTCTCTCATTCTCTTGAATGTCTCTGTTATTTACTGGAAGACGAGTCCATAACCTCAGCGTGCCACAGGTGCTTTATTGACTGTAATTTGGCGGCTGATTGGACGGGGCACCGCGGTGTGATGGTGGGTAAACACGGACACTCCGTGCGCTTCCCCCGCGCTCTATCAGAGTGGGCGGCATATTTGTTTTCCGGAGAGGAGAGACGATTTAAAGTGGCGTTATCAAACGGGAATCGATAGAGACCCCCGCGCTGGCTGCCCAGTGTAAATATGCAGAGCCATTGATCTGAGCGGGGAGGGAGCGGCGCTCTGCCGCCGTTAAATGAGAGGACCTGTCGATTCCAGAGTCCGGTAGCGGCGCTGCTTTCCCCGTGCGCGGGCCGGCTGTGCCGCGCTGCCGTGGCAACGTGTGTTAACGCGCGGGGACGAGCGGGGAAAATGGACCCGAAAATGTACCCTTGTGAGGACTTGTAGGCTGGAACCGCACGGATGAGTGTCTGATAACGTCCACCCCATTCAAATTCCGCCCCAGCCCACTCACTGAGATGGGAATGTGTGTCTGCTCTACCACGCTGCTCTCCCCTCGCCCTGTGTGTGTCCTGTGCTAATGCTGACGTGTCTGATCACGCTCGGCACACACGCCTGCGATAAGCGTGTCACACGCGTGACGCCTGTATGACATGCCTGTGGGTGAGGCGCCTGGATGCGCAGCAGGGGAGAAACCGAAATACTCAGTCGGGAGATCTCTCTAAATTGTGGCTCGATCATGATCCAGATGCTTTAATTATTAAAAAAACTATTTTTCATGTTCTTATCTATTTCAGTGAATAATAAAACATGTAAATGAACACTAATTGGAGTGTATGAGTATCAAACAACCTACAGTAGAATTCATTGAATTACAGACAGTTGGTATTATTAACATGCCTGGTCTCTAAATGAAGGCAGCTCAGCTAAAGTCATTGGCTCGTTTCTGTGGGGTCCTTCCCTCCAGTGAAGACAGCTGTCTGTCTCCTGTCTGCAGTTTTGGTTTCAGGTCTCATTGCGTTTCGCTTCAGGGCCTCCCACGCGTTCCATTGTCGTTGATGTCTGGACCCTGTTTTATGAGCAGGGATTATTGTTAAGACCCTGACTAATTAAGCTTCTTTCGCTGAGGAATTACAGGAGTCTACATGCTTTCATACCAGGCGGCTGGACTTACTGGCTTGGGTGACGCGGCTGCTCGTTTTCAGTAGAGGCATCTACAGTGTAGTGTTTGCCTGTCTTCGTGGCTGGCTGACGGGGACTGTGTACTTGCAGCAAACACTGTCCATTGTTGACTTCTCCCATAACAGTTCATGAGTCCATTCAGTGTTTGACATCTCTTAAAAATCAGTTCACCTTTTGTTTCATCTTGATAATGTATGATTTTTTTGTATTTTCTACATTACATTACATTATTGGCATTTTGGCAGACGCTCTTATCCAGAGCGACGTACAGTTGATTAGACTAAGCAGGAGACAATCCTCCCCTGGAGCAATGCAGGGTTAAGGGCCTTGCTCAAGGGCCCAACGGCTGTGCGGATCTTATCGTGGCTACACCGGGATTAGAACCACCGACCTTGCGTGTCCCAGTCATTTACCTTAACCACTACGCTACAGGCCGCCCTCTATTTTGATAGATAAATAGTAAAGGGCTTATTTTGACCCTCTGTAACTGTATAAAATGTCTGAAAATATACAACCTTTTATTTTTATCTCAGATGGATGATTCTGGTGGTACTTTCCCATACAGGTACCAAACTTTCACTTCCTGTACCTCAGGTTCTAAAATTATATGTTTCTCACAGATCTTTCATATTCATGGATAAAAGGCTAGTCATTTGAGAGACAATAAGAAGGCGACACACAAAGTGTCAAAATTATTCTTTTGCAATAATTTTGCATTTATCTAGACTCTTGGGGTCAATTTGACCCCAAACATAAAAGCGGTCATAAACTCTTAACATGATAGGTGGGTTAAATTCAATGACCTGACATATACACAGGAGAATACTGTATGTGCCTTATCATTGCAGAGATTATGCAGGCGATCTGGACATTGTACTGTATATACAGTCTGTTTTTATCTTCATATAGAAAAAGACAAGATTGGATGGGAGTGGGGGTAGGTGGAGGGATGGTGAGTGGGGGTGTTTATGAAGGGGGGAGTGAAAGGGGAACCCCCTCCCAACTTGAAAGGCCTAATTTAATGTGGAGGTCAGATACTGTCAATACTTCTTTCCAGCATCATTGCAACCGTCTGGGGAAAAAAAAAACTGGGTCTGATTTGTAGCTGGGATTGGATGAACAGTGTCCTTGCTCCAGGACAGTTCTCAGTATCTTGGGTTAATAGAAGCTTCCGGATGGATCAAATGCCACTTTCTGTTGAAGGGGCCCTCTCGTAATTACAGTAAGGGCAATGCTTAAGCAAATTAGTGACAGTGACAGTAATTAAAGAGCTTGGCAAGGGTCTTTGTGGGTTATTGTCACTGTGGTTGGTCTGGGGGTGACCTCCGAACATCCTTGTTTACCCCAGGGAGGAAGGGAGGAAGAGAGAGAGCGCGGAGGAGTGCGGGTGGGGCCCAGACTTATTGTGACAGCCCCCAGGCACCGTCTGTCATTGGTCTGACTCTTGGCAAGGCTAAGACAGGGAACACATAGCACCCAGTGTCCTCACAAGAGCATCAAACACTGACAAAAGACACAGTAAAATAATCCTTCTGCACACAGCAGACAGTGTCCCCATAAGGGTAGTAAAAACAGAAATGCTACACAGTAAAACATACCTTGTGTACGCAACAGATAGTGTCCCCATACTGGTGTGAAAGTCCAACAGCACACAGTAAAGGAACCATTCTGCACAGAGCTGACCATGTCCCCGCATTGTGTGAAGGACAATATTTTAAAGAAATCTGTATGTATCTGAGTGCTAGCTGTTGAACTACAGTACACAAATCTCGCACACAAGTGACATTGTCAAAGTCAAATTGTCAATGTTTGCTGTGGGTATTCTGCCAGGCTGTCCTGCTGTCTTCTATGGCCCAGAAAAGGTTCCCTCTGGCCCGGATTCAATCAGTATTTGTCCTTACCTTTGAGTTGCAAATTAATTCAAGGGTTATTTTTTTTCCTTGCTCAGCATCCTGTTGTCTGTAAAGCTGCACTCTGACTGATTTGTTCTGTGCTGTCCCCGGTCAGGGTGCACCAGCTCCCTCCTTCAGCGTGTGTGTGTGTGTGTGTGTGTGTGTGTCATCCACTCTGTAAAGTGTGCTGTGACAGTCCCATTGTCAGGGGCACCATAAATGTGAGTGATTGAGGAAGAGGAGGAGGATGAGGCTTCTCTTGACCCCGTGACCCCTTTGTCTAGTCTTTTGATGATGCTGGTCTGGTCACGGTAGCCACCTGACCTGGGGGCGTCAAAACAGGAAATGATGGTCCTCAGAACCACAAAATTGGGAGTTTTTGAGCATCTTTATGTTGATTAAAAACGTGTGTGTGTGTGTGTGTGTGTGTGTCTGAGAGAGAGATTGATTGTTTGATTGTGTGAAGGTAAGAATATTGGATTATGATAAAGAGTCAAATCTTGTCTCTGTGTGCATGTGTGTGTGAACTGTAGATCATTTGATAAGAGGGAAATCATTTTGCATGATTTATGCATGGTAGATCATTTGATAAGAGGGAAATCATTTTGCCTGCAAGCGTAGTGCAGGTTGACGGGAGTTAGCGGGAGTTAAATGGCCTCATTGTTCCTGTCCCCGGGCGGGAATGCCAGACGTGAAGCCCCTCGTCTCCTAACTGAGACTAATCGCCCTCCCGGTTGCCATGTCGCTGAGCATGAGCGGGCAAGCCCTCAGTGATCAGCACTGGACTTCGCACCTGGAGGTTTCTGGCTCACTCTGCCACCTGGCCCAGGTGTGGGAGCTCCTGTTAACAAACAGCCGCAAAGGTGATTTATGGAGTGTGTCAATTTTGCAGGATTGCAAAGTTGGATAAGGGCTACTAAACAGACTTAACGAAACAGTTATACTCCCATTGCCTTTGCTCTGTGTGTATATACTGTGTATATACTGTATTTGGCATGGAAATGAAGGTTATTTTTATGGCACACTTGACACTTATTGAGGGCAAACTTCATTTCTGGTGTAATCTGTCAGGTCATGCGTTCATGAAGGTGCCAGGTATATCAGAGTTTGGGATTGTAAAGTTGGATAAGGGCTGTTAAAGAGACTTACCTAAGCAGTAAGTGCCCATTCTCCTTGCTTTGTGCATATATACATGTGTGGTATGGAAATTAAGGTTATTTTTATGGTACACTTGATACTTTAGAGGACATTTAGTGAGGGGGAACTTCCTTCCAGCTGTGATTTGTCAGTTCATGAGGGTACCGTATTTTACTATGATGGCAGAGCGGTTGTGCTGGGCTCATATTTATTGTTAACGTGTGCAGATGACAGGTTGAAGAGTCACAGAGCTCCAGTTGTTCTGTTTATAGAGCGTCTTATGTGTCTTACTTCTGGGACTAGAAAACATCTCCCGCCCGTCTCTCATTTTCTATATTCCTCTCTCTCTTTCTCTCCGTCTCTCTCTTTCTCCCTCCGTCTCTTCTTCACTCATCATCTCTGCCTTCTCTCTATACGCTGTATATATACATCTCTCTCTCTCTCTCTCAGCAGTGCTTCCTCCTGTTCTGATGCACGTATTGATCGGCTTGCTTGTGCAAAGACAGGAGGGTTCGATCTCCGCTCAGCAGGGACCGGGATATTTTAAACATTCATGTAAATCGATTCGGCCCCATCTCCCGTGGTCCTGGGACACATTAAACGCACTGATTTCACTCTGCACTATTATGTTCGTCTGAAGTTGTGGAAACACATTCACACGCATCACGCTGGCTGCAAACAAGATATCGACCCCCAGACCCCCCCTCCCCTACTCCCCAACCCCAAAGCCCTGGAAGACCAACGCAGAGGGAGCAGCGTTTATTTCTCCGTTTATTTCTCTCATTTATGCTAAATGTTTTGCTCCCTCGCTTTCATGCAGAAAAGCAGATGATTGATTCCGCTCCGTGACTCGTTGCGATTGTCAGACCGGTGCGTGAACGTTTTTCGACGTTAATGAGCGCTAACGACTTGGCGGCGGGGTGCGATTGTCTTGATTTCCTGTCTGGCGGTTTGGCGGGATCCTCCCTGGCTGTCATGGCGATAGATAAGAGTGGGGAACGGCCTCCCGCGGTGTCTGACGGCCTCCCGCTGGGGTTGATGGGCTCGCGGAGGGCGCGGGGTGGAGAAGTGCGTCCTTCTCATCGGTCCCGGCACGGAGCCAGCTGTGGCAGTAACTCCTCTTCAGGGGGCTGTTCTCCCGGGTTAGACTGATGAGTTTCTTCTTCTGTAATTTATTTCAATCTGTTTCTTTTCATTTTAATAATGTTTTACAATGTTCGGTAGAATACTGACTCATTACATTACATTGTACTTAACAGATGTAGGGGTGGCCTGTAACGTAGTGGTTAAGGTAAATGACTGGGACACGCAAGGTCGGTGGTTCTAATCTCGGTGTAGCCACAATAAGATCTGCACAGCCGTTGGGCCCTTGAGCAAGGCCCTTAACCCTGCATTGCTCCAGAGGAGGATTGTCTCCTGCTTTGTCTAATCAACTGTACGTCGCTCTGGATAAGAGCGACTGCCATTATGTCTAGAACACATGGTAAATAGGCCAAGTCAGTAAGGAACCAATATAAAAACAAAGGTTAAATAAGTCCAATGATATGGCTGCACAGTTGTTTAGGCACAGGGTTGCACTATAGCTAACTGCACATCACCCTAGGCATCTGCTAGCCACAGGGTGGTGCTATAGCTAACTGCACATCACCTCATGCACCTGCTAGCCAGAGGGTTGCGCTACAGCTAACTTTCCATCATTGATTGAGGGAATTGATTGGTGGGTTGGTTCATAGACCACATGGGAGCAACAGTTGGCTTTAATTTAGCGGTGTTAGCGAGTCGGTTACATAATGTGGAATGACGGAGACCCCGTAGCTCAGGCGTTTCAGGTGGGTTGTAAAGCCGGGATCCAGCCTGGTCATTAAAGTCATTAATCAGAAGAGCGGGGATGCTGGAGTCGGGGCGGTCTGCCCAGGGTTGAGTCTCAGAGAGACCTCCCTCAGGACGCCGCTGGCCGTGCTAATTCATCACCGCCAATGGCGCTGCCCCAAAGCCACCTGCCAAACGGACTCATTTGCATCGCCGTGAGCGGCCCTTCTGGGAGCTCCTTTCGCCCACCGTCCCTCCCTCTGACTACCGGCCTCTGTGTGGAGCACTCTCTGTAGGCCCGCGGTCGCGTCCGTTCACCGCCTGCCCCTTTAATCCTTCATTAAACCGGGGGAGATCCATTAAGAGCCATGTTCTCATTTGCAAGGATGCCCTGGGAGAAATGCCAGAACAGTTGCAAATGGGGCGAGAAAGAGAGAGAGAGGGGGGGGAGAGAGAGGGGGGGGAGAGAGAGGGGGGGAGAGAGAGAGCGAGCGAGAGAGAGAGATAGGGGTTAAGACCTTGGAGCAGTTTTTTGGTAAAAGGCCCAAGGGTAGTCACAGGTTCTTTTTTCATTTCCAGACCCAAATTCATTTCTCCAGATGCAGTCCAGCATCTCTATAGGCCCACTGGGCCTGTACAGGTTCCAGTCAGACGCCCGCCAGTAGCACCAGGCTGCCCTGCCACCCTTTGGGATCTCTCACTCGCCCCGGTCCGTTGGCCGTGTTGGTGAATGCAGTTAATGATGGCCTTGAAGGTGAGCGGTGGTGTCTCGGCCTCATTGAAATGAGGTGCCTGTTCAGCAGGTACCTGTTTTGGGAATAATGCGTTTCCACGGGCTGAGTTACGGCACTGCACGGCTCTCGCCGGCCATAATTGCTTTCTGAAGCAAAGGCTTATGGGAGAGGTTGAAATGTTAAGTGCCGGGTTATCGCTGTTTAACCTGTTCCTTCCTTCCATCCGGTCTCCCGCATTACTATTCATGCAGTGCAGTGGCTGGCTTATGGGGGCAGTAAGTGATTTGTTTTAGGGATGTCAGATTTAGGAAAGATTGCAGCCCACAGGAATTCTGAGAGGAGAGGAGGAGGGGTCTGTCTCCCATGGATACGTGATTTAGATCCATGGAGAGGGGTGGGGGGAGATTGTTCAGACTAAATTTCAGGAATCAATTTTGGCATTTAATTCAACTGGGAAATAACAAATCACACACAGTCCAGAATAACTTTATGAATATAAAGATGTGAAATGTGGCGATTCAGCAAATCCTGATCCAGAGTGACTCAGCCAATCCCAGACCAGGGTGAATCAGCCAATCCTGATCCAGGGCGATTTAGCCAATCCTAGACCAGGGGGAATCAGCCAATCCTGATCCAGGGTGATTCAGCCGCTGGTAGAGTCTCAGAGCTCCTCCCTGCTCTATTGGGTGTTTAGAAAGCCCAGGAGCATTATGGGTAGAAATTCACCCTGTTCATCTGACTCCTGGAGTGGAGTGAGAGGGTGACATGCAGCTCCGGCTGTTTTTACGCAGGTTACCATGGTGACCAACCCTGGGTTCATGGTGCCGCTGGACGCTGCTGAGAGATGTCCAGGGAGGTCAGAGGTCACTGCTCGAGAGGGAGGAGTGAAGCCACACGGCTGCTGCCTCATAATCAGTTCAGGTTGAGGAACTGGACTGTAAGCTGTGGGGCTGCTTTGCTTTGGGACTCCACACAGAGAGACTCGGCGGTAATGTGTAGCGGCTCCTTTCACCGCTGAAAAGGAGGGAAGGCAAGCGACAGCGCACTAATCTGATTATCCTCATCCTCCAGGAGCTGGGCTTCCACAACAAACCCGCCATTTTAATCATTCAGCCGCGTGTTACCCTGAAAACCCGCCATCTTAATCATTCGGCCGTGTGTTACCCTGAAAACCCGCCATCTTAATCATTCAGCCGTGTGTTACCCTGAAAACCCACCATCTTAATCATTCAGCCGTGTGTTACCCTGAAAACCCACCATCTTAATCATTCAGCCGTGTGTTACCCTGAAAACCCACCATCTTAATCATTCAGCCGTGTGTTACCCTGAAAACCCACCATCTTAATCATTCAGCCGTGTGTTACCCTGAAAACCCACCATCTTATTCATTCAGCCGTGTGTTACCCTGAAAACCCACCATCTTAATCATTCAGCCGTGTGTTACCCTGAAAACCCGCCGTCTTATTCATGTGTTAACCTGAAGAACCACCATTCACAACTGCTGTGGGAAATAAACCAGCACGTTGTTGCCAAATTTAAACATCCTTAGATCCTTACATTATTCTTTAGCCTCACGGGATTGTATTTAATGTCTGAGATAGATTTTATTACTGCCTGTCTGTGTGAGGTAATCCAGTGCCCAGGGTTTCTAAACCAAAAATATGATTCATGATAATACAAAATGGCAGCCGCTCCTTGCTGCATTGTCTGAATTGATTTTCATTAGTATATCACTGCTGGAAAAGGCCAGATCTGAAGAGCACTCACAATGAAAACTCCTAAGAAATAATGCCTCCAGTCAATGTGAAATTATAGATTTGTCACATTCGGAAAATCACAATGTACGAATTAAAGGCCCACAAAAAGAAAGAATGCAGATGTTTTGGTCATTGGAATATTACCACTCTCCTCCTCCTTATTCGTGGTCTGGGCTAATTGTCAAAACGCTGGCTTGTTATAACATTACAGTCATTTAGCAGACGCTCTTATCCAGAGCGACGTACAATGAAGTGCAAATCAGAACCAGGCACAAGTGCAGACCCGAGAGGAAAGCACAGTTCCAAGTCCTAGATGATCACATAGATAAAACTTGAACCGCTGAAGAGTCTTGATCAACTTTCCAAGTAGCATACCACGGTTGGCAGCTAGAATTCCCCGAATACTAAAATAATTATACACAAGTACAGTTATAACCTATGTCATACACATAGCTTACATGGCTAATTATAACAGTAGGGAGTGGTGCTGTCTGAAATGGTGAGTTTTCAGTCTGCTCTTGAAAGTGGTCAAAGACTCTTCTGACGTCCACAGGAAGGTCATTCCATAAGGTTCTTTCCTCTGCCATGGTGTTTGCAGTGGCCCTTACCTCCTGCAGTGCTCTGGCCCTTTAGATGGAGTGCGTCTCTGTACAAATTGTGACAAAGACCCCTGTTAAGGTTCACGCCTTGCAGGTCTGCTCCAGTAAACAGTGCTCTCATTATCTGCTCATTATGAATAAATTAAAGAGAGAGCAGGAGGGGGAGAGTGGGGGATGAGGGCTTCAGGTAATCACTATGATGGGCTGAATCTTCTCTCTGCAGTGGAAACCATGTAAGATTTATATCAGCCAGGTTCTTGTAGCCCTATCAGTTTACACCAGTAACTGAGTTGTAATTCATAATGAGGGGATGTTTCGCTAAGTAGCCAACAGCCTGGCTTATTACTGTGCTGCTGTTGTTGTTTTTCTCACTAATTACCTCCTCCCGCAGTCCTGGGCATTGAGCTTCCTGGGTCCACCCACTGTTGTCACATTTGCAGCAGATCACATGCACATTTGCAGCAGATCACATGCACATTTGCAGCAGATCACATGCGCATTTGCAGCAGTTTACATGCACATTTGCAGCAGATCACATGCACATTTGCAGCAGATTGAATGTATCTTTGCAGCAGATCACATGCACATTTGCAGCTGATCACATGCGCATTTGCAACAGTTTACATGCACCTTTGCAGCAGATCACATGCACATTTGCAGCTGATTGCATGTACCTTTGCAGCAGATTGCATGCCCATTTGTAACAGTCTGTGCAAATGCAACATTTTCTCTGCATTTGCAAGCATTTCAGAATCTTGCCTGCAGTATATTTAAGCATCATATATGTTTTAGAACTGTCGCCTGTAGTCTGTTTAAGCATAAACACCTCAGAAAATGTTTTGGGTGCCTGTAGTCTCTTTAACCATCATATATAAAGTTACATGAATATTATCTCTCTGTAGTTAACCAATGGCATCATTCACAGCTTTTACTGTGAGCAATTGACTTTTTTAGCAGTCAGTGGTCTGTAATGATCATGGTTCACCCAATGAGAAAACAACATTATTCAGCTGAACTAAAGTAATGAATTCATAAATGTATGAAAGGCCATGACTCTGGTCTGGAACAGAGTTCACATGAGGATGTTTTTGTTCTTTCGTTATTTATTTTTTGCCAATTGTAGCTGGAAGGATTTTATTTATTTGTTTTTCAAGTACTTTAAAATTCTGGTCAGCTTCCAGTGGCTACTCGAGATTGCATGTCTGGTAAGTTTTAGGGCATCTTGCGATTCGCCGAAGCCTCCTGACCTCCTGTTGGCGGTTCTTGGTGCGGTTTTGATCCAGTAGAAACCCTTTATTTCCAAAGGCCCTTATTTGGACCTTAGCCTATAAATATTAATTTGTTATTTATTATTCTGGTGGCCTGAATGTCTGCAAGGCTTTAGATTTCCTGGACTTTGATCATTTCTGCCGGCCAAGAACCACAATCGCACACTCTGTTTTGCAAAGACGAGTTACACCCTGCACACTTAGAATATATTAGCATTTCTGTGGAGAAATCTCGGAGATGTTCTGCTGCACTGAATTAATGGCTGTAGTGAACTGTAGCATTTGGTAATTACTCCTTCCATTCAATCTTTCAAAATGTTGATGATATAGTTACGATTTTGTGATTCAATTTTCACTGGCACCGCAAAACCCAAATTGAGGCCATGCTATCTCACTGAAGTGACGGTCCCGGTGGAGTGGAGGCACTTCATCATAATTAACGGCTGAGAAATTGGACACACTTTTTATTTGCGTCTTTCTGACTGATAACAATATCCAGTCGTGAATGCTGAGGAGAAAGTTTGACGCCGCCGAGCGTTTGAATCAGCGCAGGCTGATAAGATGTCAGCAGAAAGGGGGAGTTTGTGAAACCTTGTTTGTCAACCGCCATTCAAGCGTAACGTAGCGATTGAGTAACTGAACGCGGTTCCCCGGGGACCGCTGTCCTTCTGCGGGAGAAACCGCCGGCTCTTCCTCATCCCTCCCGCGTCCGTAGTCTTCCTCGTCTTACATGGGTCACTGTCACACGCGGTTCTTCTGAGGCTCGGACATGGACCGCTCTGTCAGAGTTCATTCCAGTCTCCATGACAGCTGAATATTCTCTCCATTCTGTGTGTGTGTATATGTGTATATGTGTGTGAATGTGTGTGTTTGAGTGTGTGTGTGTGTGTGTGTTGTGTGTGTGTGTGTATGTGTGTATGTGTTTGTGTGTATGAGAGTGTGCGTGTGTCTGTACGTGTGTCTCTATGTGTGTGTTTGTCAACTCCTTCCTGTCTTCCAGCTGTTTTCCGGCATCCTCCAAGAGGGCCCACATCACTCCGCTGCTAAAAAAGCCTACTCTGGATCCCTCCATCATCCTGAACTACCGCCCGGTATCTCTTCTTCCTTTCCTTTCTAAAACTATAGAACGAGCCGCTTCTACTCAACTTTCTTCTTTCTTTTCTAACAACAACCTGCTAGACCCCCATGTGACTCCTCTCCGTCAGTGAGTCTCTCCATGCCGCACGAGCAGCCTCCCTCTCCTCTGTCCTCATTCTTCTAGATCTCTCTGCTGCCTTCAACACTGTGGATCACTCCATCCTCCTGTCTGCCCTGTCAGCAACGGGCATCTGTGGCACAGCCCTGGACTGGATTGAGTCCTACCTCTCTGGTCGCTCCTTCCAGGTTGCCTGGGCTGGTTCGGTATCGACACCTCGGCCCCTCGCCACAGGAGTTCCCCAGGGCTCAGTCCTAGGCCCGCTTCTTTTTCTCTTTACACTCGCTCCCTTGGCCCTGTGATCACTGCACATGGGCTATCCTACCACTGCTACGCGGATGATACCCAACTCTTCGTCTCGTTCCCGCCATCTGATACGTAGGTTTCAGCCCGTATCTCTGCTTGCCTGAGGGACATCCAGAGCTGGATGGACAACCACCATCTAAAGCTCAACCCAGGCAAGACTGAAATGATATTCATCCCTGCTAAAACCTCTCCCCATCTGGATCTCTCCATTTCCTTCTGGGATACCACACTCACGCCGTCACCCAGTGCAAGGAACCTCGGCGTGGTGATGGACAGCAGACTGTCCCTCTCCGAGAACATTGCGGCGGTGACCCGGTCATGCAGGTTCTTCCTATACAACATACGGAGAATCCGCCCCTTTCTCACCCCCTACTCGACCCAGCTCCTGGTCCAAGCGATGGTTCTGTCCCACCTGGACTACTGCAATTCCCTCTTGGCTGGCCTCCCAGCGTCTGCCATCAGACCCCTCCAACTCATCAGCAGCAGCTCGTCTAGTCTTCAACCTTCCCAAATACTCACACGTCACCCCCCTGCTTACTTCCCTCCACTGGCTGCCTGTCATGGCTCGCATCAAATTCAAAACATTGGTGCTAGCCTTCCAAGCAGTTAACGGGTCTTCCCCAGCTTATCTACAAAAAATCATCAGACCCTACACCCCTGCCAGACCTCTTCGTTCAGCCTCCACAGGCCGCTTGGCACCTCCCCCTCTCCGAACCTCCACATCACGCTCACGACTACTGTCTGTTCTGGCTCCACGGTGGTGGAATGAACTCCCCGTTGAGGTCAGAACTGTAGAATCTCTCCCCACCTTCAAGCGCAAGCTGAAGACACACCTCTTCAAGCAGCACCTCTCCCCATCCCTCCCTACCTCCCTGTGAACCTTAATTGTTGTCTCTGTGACTTGCTTTGTGTATCGGTATTTTTAGTTGGCTAGGTAAGCAGTGTTTGGATAGTTAACTTTGGTCACTTTTGCTCTGTTTGTTTGTTTCTTTGTTCTCAAAAAAAAAAAAGGGCCCTCGTCCTTATCTTTGTTGTACAGGTAGCAGTTGAAATTGTACTTCCCTCTAGGGTCTTTCAGTGAACTTATCCCTGGTTATGGGTATGCACTTTGTTGTACGTCGCTCTGGATAAGAGCGTCTGCCAAATGCCAATAATGTAATGTAATGTAATGTGTGTGCGTGTTTGTGTGTGAGTCTGTGCATGTGAGTGTGTGTGAGTCTGGGTGTGTGAGTCTGTTTTCTACCTTTGATAGTGTCTCCTCCAGTAGCCAGTCAGGTAGAGTCAGTCAGGTTGAGTCAGTCAGCTAGTCAGTCAGGTAGAGTCAGTCAGGTAGAGTCAGTCAGGTAGAGTCAGTCAGGTAGAATCAGACAGGTAGAGTCAGTCAGGTAGAATCAGACAGGTAGAGTCAGTCAGGTAGAATCAGACAGGTAGAGTCAGTCAGGTAGAATCAGACAGGTAGAGTCAGTCAGGTAGAGTCAGTCAGGTTGAGTCAGTCAGGTAGAATCAGACAGGTAGAGTCAGTCAGGTAGAGTCAGTCAGGTTGAGTCAGGTTGAGTCAGTCAGGTTGAGTCAGTCAGGTAGAATCAGACAGGTAGAGTCAGTCAGGTAGAGTCAGTCAGGTGGGAGTCAGTCAGGTAGATTTAATCAGGTAGAGTCAGACAGGTAGTCAATCAGGTCGAGCCAGTAAGGGAGCCCTGCTAAGAGAGAGTAGTTATAGCTCACACCCCCATTCCCAGCATAGAGATGGATCTGCAGAGAGTGTACACACACACACACACACACACACACACACACACGCAAGCATACACACACGCACCTATATACAGTACAGCACGCATTTGCACACATATACACCCACAGACACACACACACAATCACTATAATACACACTCATTCACATACTCCCACACAACTATCTACACGTGCACATATACATAACACACAGGCACGCACACAGGCACACATGCACACAAACTCAGACACTCTCTCTCGCACACTCACTGCAGGAGGCTGCATGTTATCTACCGGAGTCCAGGCTGCAGATCGATGGCTGTGTATTCTGAGCTAACAGATAATCAGCAGGAGAAAGCAGGGGAGACAGCCTCCCTATCGATCAGGGGGGGAAGGCACAGGGGGAGGGGGACACACCCCGCTGCAGTTTGGGGAAGGGCTGCCACTCTTATCTCCTCACCGTCGGCTTAGTTTCCCGCTCCTCTTCCTCCCTCTCCTGCGCTAATGAGGACACTCATTAACTCTTAACGAGGGTGTGCCAGTCTGGGTCCTGGCTGAGGAATGGGCTGGCCTTTCGGCTGGGTACACAAACGCAGCGGTGATTCCACCCGTCCCTTCACATCCCATCTTATTTTAACCGGCTGCTTCCGCCCCACCTGGGGAACGGAGACGCGCGGGGGGAGAGGAGACGGGCGGGGAGAGAGGAGATGGGTGAGGAGAGAGGAGATGGGTTAGGGGGAGAGAGAGGAGATGGGCGAGGGGGAGAGAGGAGATGGGTGAGGAGAGAGGAGATGGGTTAGGGGGAGAGAGAGGAGATGGGTTAGGGGGAGAGAGAGGAGATGGGCGTGGGGGAGAGAGGAGATGGGTTAGGGGGAGAGAGAGGAGACGGGTTAGGGGGAGAGAGAGGAGACGGGCGAGGGGGAGAGAGAGGAGACGGGCGAGGGGGAGAGAGAGGAGACGGGCGAGGGGGGGAGAGAGGAGATGGGCGTGGGGGAGAGAGAGGAGATGGGTGAGGGGGGGAGAGAGGAGATGGGTGAGGGGGGGAGAGAGGAGATGGGTGAGGGGGAGAGAGGAGATGGGTTAGGGGGAGAGAGAGGAGACGGGTTAGGGGGAGAGAGAGGAGACGGGCGAGGGGGAGAGAGAGGAGACGGGCGAGGGGGAGAGAGAGGAGACGGGCGAGGGGGAGAGAGAGGAGACGGGCGAGGGGGAGAGAGAGGAGACGGGCGAGGGGGAGAGAGAGGAGACGGGCCTGGGGGAGAGAGAGGAGATGGGCAAGGGGGAGAGAGAGGAGATGGGTGAGGGGGAGAGAGGAGATGGGCGAGGGGGAGAGAGGAGATGGGCGAGGGGGAGAGAGGATATGGGTGAGGGGGGAGAGAGGAGATGGGTGAGGGGGGGAGAGAGGATATGGGTGAGGGGGGAGAGAGGAGATGGGTGGGGAGAGAGGAGATGGGCAAGGGGGAGAGAAGATATGGGTGAGGGGGGAGAGAGGAGATGGGTGAGGGGGAGAGAGAGGAGATGGGCGTGGGGGAGAGAGGAGATGGGTTAGGGGGAGAGAGAGGAGATGGGTTAGGGGGAGAGAGAGGAGACGGGCGAGGGGGAGAGAGAGGAGACGGGCGAGGGGGAGAGAGAGGAGACGGGCGAGGGGGGGAGAGAGGAGATGGGCGTGGGGGAGAGAGAGGAGATGGGTGAGGGGGGGAGAGAGGAGATGGGTGAGGGGGGGAGAGAGGAGATGGGTGAGGGGGAGAGAGGAGATGGGTTAGGGGGAGAGAGAGGAGACGGGTTAGGGGGAGAGAGAGGAGACGGGCGAGGGGGAGAGAGAGGAGACGGGCGAGGGGGAGAGAGAGGAGACGGGCGAGGGGGAGAGAGAGGAGACGGGCGAGGGGGAGAGAGAGGAGACGGGCGAGGGGGAGAGAGAGGAGACGGGCCTGGGGGAGAGAGAGGAGATGGGCAAGGGGGAGAGAGAGGAGATGGGTGAGGGGGAGAGAGGAGATGGGCGAGGGGGAGAGAGGAGATGGGCGAGGGGGAGAGAGGATATGGGTGAGGGGGGAGAGAGGAGATGGGTGAGGGGGGGAGAGAGGATATGGGTGAGGGGGGAGAGAGGAGATGGGTGGGGAGAGAGGAGATGGGCAAGGGGGAGAGAAGATATGGGTGAGGGGGGAGAGAGGAGATGGGTGAGGGGGGGAGAGAGGATATGGGTGAGGGGGGAGAGAGGAGATGGGTGGGGAGAGAGGAGATGGGCAAGGGGGAGAGAGGAGATGGGCGAGGGGGAGAGAGGAGATGGGTGGTGAGAATGGAGACGGGCGAGGGGAATGGATATGGCCGGGGGGAGAGGGGCGGTGGGAGGCAGAGACAGGCGGGGGGAGAGAGGAGACGGGTGGTGGGAGAGAGGGTCTTTATCGTCTTTTTGTTGGACAATAAATTTGCCCGTTTAGGATTGCAGCGGGCCTATTTTAACAGATGGGGGTATCAGTCTATTTGTCAGGGTCCCTGAGACGGGCGAGGGGGAGAGAGAGGAGATGGGCCTGGGGGAGAGAGAGGAGATGGGCAAGGGGGAGAGAGAGGAGATGGGTGAGGGGGAGAGAGGAGATGGGCGAGGGGGAGAGAGGAGATGGGCGAGGGGGAGAGAGGATATGGGTGAGGGGGGAGAGAGGAGATGGGTGAGGGGGGGAGAGAGGATATGGGTGAGGGGGGAGAGAGGAGATGGGTGGGGAGAGAGGAGATGGGCAAGGGGGAGAGAAGATATGGGTGAGTGGGGAGAGAGGAGATGGGTGAGGGGGGGAGAGAGGATATGGGTGAGGGGGGAGAGAGGAGATGGGTGGGGAGAGAGGAGATGGGCAAGGGGGAGAGAGGAGATGGGCGAGGGGGAGAGAGGAGATGGGTGGTGAGAATGGAGACGGGCGAGGGGAATGGATATGGCCGGGGGGAGAGGGGCGGTGGGAGGCAGAGACAGGCGGGGGGAGAGAGGAGACGGGTGGTGGGAGAGAGGGTCTTTATCGTCTTTTTGTTGGACAATAAATTTGCCCGTTTAGGATTGCAGCGGGCCTATTTTAACAGATGGGGGTATCAGTCTATTTGTCAGGGTCCCTGAGACTGGTGGCGAGGGGGTTAGCGTGCGTGTGCTGTCTGCAGGATGCCTGCTGACACAGGTATGAACGTCGGTGTTCATGCGTCTTACAAATCATTCTCAAATTAGCAGGACAGCCGTAAAGGCAGCATTGGGCAGGTGTGGCTGGACCGCCTGCCATTAATGTACCATCTGGCAGAAAAGGCTGAGCAGTTTCAGCGAAAGAAATAAACTGTGTGTATGTGTGTGTATGCGTATGTATATGTGTGTGTGTTTGTGTGTGTATATGTGTGTGTTTGTGTGTGTACTGGCATGGTGCACATGTGCACACATACACAGATAAGAGCATTTTAACGTGTGTGTACGTGTGTAAGTGTGCATGCGTGTATGTGTGCATGTTAGTGTGTGTATCTGCCTGTGTGTATGCAGGTGATTGTGTGTGTATCAGCCTGTGTGTGCATGTGTGTATGTGCGCATGTTTGTGTGTGTATCTGCCTGTGTGTGCATGTGTGTGTGTGTGTGTGCACATGTTTGTGTGTGTATCTGCCTGTGTGTGCGCGCATGTATGTGTGTGTATCTGCCTGTGTGTACACACAGCCTGAATATCTCCAATAACCAGACTGCATGTGTTGCACAAAAAAAACAATGGGATGACTCAAGTGGGGCGTTCTGTGCCCCAAGATCACTGTCCTATCGTGTCAGTATATTATATTATATTATAATATATCTATTTCCTATAATGCCCTCTGTGGGCCCTTCTTAATAGTAAAGGACTGGGCATAAGGTCACAAGCTTTAATGAAACTAATTAAACCCTGTAATTAATCCTGTTATATAACTGAGCTCCCTGAGGTAGTATAAAGAAACTGTTCTGGAACTCTGAGACCCTGGTTGCTTAGCGCTGGTGTAAAGCAGAATTCCGTGGGCATCATCACAACACAAAGGAAATGTGCTCAAAGGGCAGATGCAGATTGTAAAAGAAAGTGGCTTTCTTTAAATGTGAACGGAATAGAGGTGAACAATGTCTTTAGGCCTCTGTAGTCCCAATAGTTTTGTTTTTTTTGAGACATTCACAACATTTTTAAAAAGGTACCTTTGATTTTTATTGGAGATTCTCACTGATAACACGATCGTAAATGACCCTATTTATTGTAGGACAGGAGCCTCCCGCCTCTGCTTTATTTGTGCTTTTATTATGAAATAACATTATGTTGCAATGATTTTAAAAGGCAACATAAGATTGAAAAGGCAACCAAAAATACTGTGTCCTATAAAACACGGAGCAGATATTGCAGGTAATCAGTGACGGCTGATTGAGCGCAGTGGTAGGCAGGATTGCATTTGCCGGTTGGAAAACATGACTGCATCTTCATTCACCTCATTTCTGTTAAGAGAACAAACAGCGATGAAAATATCCCACACTTGCATTTAAGTAGCTCAAGTCCAAAAGAAGATGCTAAAATATTATAGAAATTATATTTTTTTTAAAAAGAAGAAAAAAATGAATATTCCTTGGTCTGTTGTCATTTTGTTCCATGTACTACAGCCTGTGCCTTTTCTGGTAACACACAGGAAAGTTTCTTGATGAGTTAGACATGCAGGTAGAGACAGGACGTGGGACGCTCTGTGATGGTCGTCCGGTAACAGCGCAGAGAGGTAATGTTCACGCTCAGAAATAAGTTACGAGAAGTGCCTAAAAAGGTACAAATGCTTGTCGCTGGGCTACATAAATGTGTACCCCTACTCAGCAATATATAATTAATTTGTACCTTTCTTGCTTGGAAAATGTACTCAATTGTCCCCAAAGAGAACATTACTGTACTTCCAAGTATTTGTTTCTCGAACAAAAGTGTACCTCCACTGTCACTTTATTTTCCGAGCGTAGTCCACTTCTCAAGGTTTGCCTGCATCTGAAAGGCTTGTTTGTTTGTTGTCTGAATAATAATGCGAGACAGGAATAATCTGTGGAAACATTTTTGTGGTTCTGCTCGGTTTGTTTTTGATTTAGCTGATTTAATCAGCCGTAGGAGCGGAGCGGCCGTGTATAAATGTTTAAGCGCTGTGTGTTCTGTGGCAGGGACGAGCGGGGAATGTGGTTTATATCTTTTTTTTTCCGGTAGAATCGCATCACGTCTTTTATTTGCTTTTCAGACCCTGGTATCCACGGCGACATAAAGTGCTGGCAGTTGTTGCATCACACGAATAAAGCACGTTGTTTTCTCTTAGCACTGCTGGTAAAGATGAGGTACTGTAAGCACTGTGCCAGGCTGGAGGATGCAGCAGCAGTGGCCAGGCTGGGTTTGGAACCCATGACCTACTGGTGCAGTGAGCAGAGCGTTAACCATGGGGCTGCTAACACCAGGCGCATCACTCGCTCCATCATGGCTGCCGGGGACCTGATCGGCTGATGTATAGCTAGATTTATAGCTGGCATTTATATTGCGCTTTTTTTTACACTCAAAGCGCTTTACAGTGATGAGGGGGAACTTGCCTCAACCACCACCAATGTGCAGCACCCACCTGGGTGATGCACGGCAGCCATTTTGCGCCAGAATGCTCACTACCCATCAGCTGAGGTGGAGAGGGAAAGAACCGTTTTTCCGCCCATTAAATCAGGGGATGACTAGGTGCCAGGTTGGGAACTTAGGAGCCAGGGAACCCCCCTCCACTTTGTGAAGAGGGTCATAGGATCTTTAATGACCTCAGTGAGTCAGGACCTCGGTTTAACGTCTCATCAGAAAGACGTGAACAGTGTCTCACAGGAAGTGCTAAATCCCTGAGCCTGTTGCAAGATGGAGGGCACAAGTGTGGGGGGGTTATCACCTGGCGATGGGGGAAGGTGGCACCCGGCAAGGGTGTGGGGGGAGGGAGGGATTGTCACCTGCCGAGGGTGGGTGGGTTGGGGGGGGCCTCCATTAAAACTCTACTTAGGGAAGTCAACAGAAGCAAGGCTGTACAGCAGATCTGTAATTAGCCCTTCCTCCGGCCTGTGCCTCTCTGTTTGTTGTGCGTAAACATCTCAACGTTTGGATAGGTGATAAGAGAGCAGACCGAGAGAACCCCAGGCTCCAGCATCACACCCGAACCGTCTGTGATAATTAGCGCTAAATTATATTTGGCTTTGTCTGCTATCCAAAAATGGAAGATTAACCTTGAACTAATTAGAAAAATTAATTTAATTTAATTCCTCCGCCGCAGACTGGTATTGGAACTGAGTCGCTGGATTTAAAATGTCCGCCATCAACACAGCAGACACTCTCTTGTGCTTCAGTGAGCTGCTGACTTTGGGCACGAGAGTTTGATAAAAGTCTAAAATGGAGGGGAAGAACAGCTCAAGGCTGGCCACACCTTCGGATGATTTCACGTTTGAAAATATTTTTTTTAATGATTTTTACCACAAAAAGTCAGCATCAGGGAAATGGCGGAAGATTCGGTGAGACAAGCTCGCCTCCGTCAGGGTGAGAAGCAGAGGACTGTGGGTACCTCAACGCCGCGAGCACTGAAGCGACCCGCTCCGGAGTCTCACGCAAACCCGGTTCTTATTTTTCTCTCAACTATAGTGAGCTTTGCACTTAAAAGTGCCAAAAGCCAAAACCAGGCAGTGTTTTTAATGTAGCTGTTCAGATCCTCAGGTGTTATCACAGGCGAGCCATAACCATCCCGTACATGAACCCTGATGAAAAGGAAGAATATTACATTTTCCCCTATAAACACATTGCATGTCATTTTTTTCTTGCGGGTAGCTATAGGCTATCTTGTAATGCACAGTCAAAGTGATGAGTTGTAATAAAAATAGATATTTTGCGTGCTGAGGTAATGTATGATTTAAAAATGTTCCCTGTGTTTTTGATTGGATATGTCATTGCGTTTTTGAAGCTCTTTCATGTTTCTGACAGTGGTTGCAAATCCGTGGGTATGGGGTGTGCTGATGAAATCACTGTGGAAGTGTTCTGCACACTGATGATGCACAGCTCCTATTGGTCCTGGTGCTGTGGGGATGTTCAAACCGTTTACATCACAGTTTAAATCTGCAGGACGTGTGTGGTGTAGGAGCTGACCTTGCACCCTGTAAAGTGACGAACAGTGTGTGTGTGTGTGTGTGTGGGGGGGGGGGGGTCGAGTGCTGGGGCAGGGAGGGGTGCGATGGGGTGGGGTAGGAGCCAGTCTGTGAGCAGTGTGAGGGTTTTGGGTCAGGTTCTGTGAGCAGTCTGAGGGTTTTAGGTCAGGTTCTGTGAGCAGTCTGAGGGTTTTGGGTCAGGTTCTGTGAGCAGTGTCAGGGTTTTGGGTCAGGTTCTGTGAGCAGTCTGAGGGTTTTGGGTCAGGTTCTGTGAGGGTTTCGGGTCAGGTTCTGAGAACAGTGTGAGGGTTTTGGGTCAGGTTCTGTGAGAAGTGTGAGGGTTTTGGGTCAGGTTCTGTGAGCAGTGTGAGGGTTTTGGGTCAGGTTCTGTGAGCAGTGTGAGGGTTTTGGGTCAGGTTCAGTGAGCAGTGTGAGGGTTTTGGGTCAGGTTCTGTGAGCAGTGTGAGGGTTTTGGGTCAGGTTCTGTGAGCAGTGTGAGGGTTTTGGGTCAGGTTCAGAGGGAATAATCGCAGGCCTGGCTGCCCCACTAAAACACAGCGGTGTATGGATTTATACACTCTAATGGGATTTTACACACCGAGCAAGTCAATTATAACCCGCAGGGTAAAACCAATTTGTTTTGTGTTTTTGTTAGCTGTAGTCACTCATATGGATGTGTTAGAAACAGAGGAGGCCATCAATCCATTTTAATCTTTTTTGTATCTAAAAGGACAGAATTAAAGCTGGGGTAGGCAAATTTTCTTTGGTAATATTTGGTGAAATTCTCTTCACATTTCGACTGCTAGCAATAAACCACCTCCTCTGGGGAAAAATTCTGATATCCCTGGACTGATTTTAAGTGACTTCCATTTTTCATCGCTCGCGGTAGCTAACATCCAGAGAGGGCAGCTCTCAGCCAGGAGGAGGGCTTTACCTGCCTCTGAAAATTGTGGCTTGCATCCCCGAGAGGCTCCACACCGGTGTGGAGCCAGTGTGGATGACGAAGAGGAGGGTGCGGGTTTTTCAGGGCTGTATGCATTCAAAATCTTTCTTCTTCTGCTCCAATTCTGCTCGCGCCCAAAGATCACCTAACCCAAGTTCACCTGAGCTTGTCACTCATGTAATTCACCCCAAATTTGGTTTAACCCAATGAATAATTTCACGTTACAGTAATTTTGACAATAACACTGATACACTGCTTTAGTGATGTTGTGCTTGTGGTGTCACTTCTGAATAAAGACTCACGGAAGCAGAGCTGGCTTGTGGGTCTGAAAGTGGCGAATCAGCACACTACTCGTACTCTGTTTCAGTGACAATAAGGCTGAAGTTTAGCGCGAGTAGCCTGCCGGCGTGCGGTTTCGCGCGCGGCCTGAATCTGCCTGATTGTGTTTCCCTCTCACGGGGCGGCGGGAGAGAGAGAGAGAGCCGCGCTCGTCCGTCACCTCTGCTGTCACCCCAGCCCGACGCCGGAATACCCAGAATGCCGCAGAGAGTGTTTGTGATTCTGATCCTGTCAGCGCCGGCGAGAGATAGCGCACCTGGAGGTGCAGGCACACGTATCGTAGCCAGGGGAGGGGGGGTGGGGGGGGGCTCATTGCCATTCGCTGTGCGGGGTGGGGGGGGTCACTTTGAGTGGCAGGCGGCTCTGCTGTGAGGGGGGGGGGGACATCCAGCCTTTGTTGTTCTGCTCATCAGGGATCTGGGTTAGGGTGGGGAGGTGTAGTGGGTCGAGCTTCATGCGGATGCGCACACAAATACACACACACACGCATACAGACATAAATACACACACGCATACACACACACACACACATATTCAAACAGAAATACACACAATTGCACTCAAACACAAAGACGCACACATTTACTAAAGCTCTTTGGTTGTATTATCTTAGTTTTTTTATCTTTGAGGGTTTTAATCAGAAGTTTCGAGGGGGAACCACGGGGAGATGCACAGACCCCTGCAGGTACCAGGACAGGCTGTGACCCCCGCCTTCCCTCGGTGAGGCGGATCGGGCAGCGTTTCCTCTCCCGGCCAAACGCACTTCTGCACAAACAGTCCTGCTTCCCCTGTAGATTAGCTGCTTAGGCTGATCAAACACAGCCTTAATATCTGAGCAGACAAGGCAAACCGTCCGAGCAAACAGGAGAACGCTCCGGTCACAGCCTCCATTACGTACATCAGCGGTCACACAGCTCGCCCTCTCCTGGGAGCTCAGTGTTACTGCGCCACTGCTGGGGGGGAGA
This sequence comes from Conger conger, assembly GCF_963514075.1. Taxonomy (NCBI): domain Eukaryota; kingdom Metazoa; phylum Chordata; class Actinopteri; order Anguilliformes; family Congridae; genus Conger; species Conger conger. The sequence goes on from NC_083771.1 coordinate 8,581,201, forward strand.
GAGAGAGGGGGAGAGAAGGGAGAGAGAGGGGGGAGGGAGTGAGAGAGAGAGGGGGAGATAGAGAGAGGGAATGTGAGAGGGGGACAGAGAGGGGGGAGTGAGAGGGAGGGAGAGTTAGAAAGAGAGAGGGAGTGAGTGAGAGAGAAGGAGAGGGAGTGAGAAAGAGAGAGAGGTAGAGGGAGTGAGAGAGGGAGATAGACTGAGAGAGAGAGAGAGGTAGAGGAAGTGAGAGAAAGGGTGGAGAGAGAGCAACAGAGAGAGAGAGAGGAGAGAGAAGGATAGACGCTGATACAGAGAAGGGGGGAGTGTGACAGAGAGAGGAAGAGATGGAGAGATAGAGTGACAGAGAGGGAGAGAGAGATAGAGGCAGTGAGGTTGACAGCACTGTCTGTTCAATAGCACTCTCAGTGCTTTATGGGGCTGAAACTACAGCATTGACTCAAAGGTAAAGCATGGACTGAGAGCTGAAGCATTAGCTCTCCAAGCTGAATAATTCACTTTTAGAGCTAAAGTGTTGACACCTGTGAGCCAAAACATTCACCATCTTGGGACTAGGGATAGGCATCGTTTCGATTTTGCTGATACCGATGCTGAAACGATGCCTTTTAAACAGCACCTGAAATGACGCCTTCTTTAAAATGAAGAGCAACCACTTTATTGCAAATCAAATGAACAATTTGTTTACACTTATACTTTATTCCATTTTTGCTTTTGGTATTTTGACCGAGTTTAAGAACTATAACGGCGTCTGCTGTCCACTGACAGTCCATAGAGCAGTGTGCAATGATAGTCAGCGAAGGTGTCTGGTACCGAAATAAAGCACCCAGATCTGCACTGTGATTCAGTCCGGTTGCTAACAGTCTCATGGGAACCGGTACTGGGTTTTGGGACCCAGGAGAGAATTGGCCGGATGCTTATGTAGAGTGATTGGCCTTCTCTGCTGTGATTGGGTGTGCCTGTGGGGAGCAGGGTTTGTGTATCCTCGGTGTAGGGGGGTGGGACCGGTCTGCGGGGGGCTCTGGATGTCTGTGTGGGGGGCTGTCTCTCCTCTGCTCCAGGCCCGGAGCGCATCAGCGGGACTGGCAGGCGGGCTCACGGGTCGGCCATTTAAGAGAAGTCCAATTTACCCGGGAGCTCCGGGGAGATGTTTGATCAGCTGATTTGTTCAAACAGAGTGTGGCTCCTTTTGTGTGCGGCGTGCCTTTCCCCTGTAGAGGGGCCTCTCTGTGCTTTTCATTTATATTTAATGGGTCTGCCGGGACGTGTCCACATCCTGTGTCCTGCTGTTCGCTTGGCGGACGGGATGTAGCCCACAGGCTAAACCGCGTCTGAGCAGGGCAGGTGGAGCTGCCACTTTCATCTGGGGGGAAGTGACCTGAACGCTATCTCTTTACTGAACACCATCTCTTTACTGAAACCTATCACTGCTGAACACCATCTCTTTACTGAACACTATCTCTAGACTGCGCATTATCACTACTGAACACCATCTCTTTACTGAACCCTATCACTACTGAACACCATCTCTTTACTGAACCCTATCACTGCTGAACACCATCTCTTTACTGAACACCCATCTGTATACTGAAAACCATCTTTATACTGAACACCATCTTTTTCCTGAACACAATTTCTTTACCGAACACCATCTCTTTAGTGAACACTATCTCTGTACTGAATACTGTGGTGTGGACGCAGAACGCAGGACGCAGAACAGACAGCATGCACCTTTGCTTTTGAGAAGGAGACCAGGAGTGTTACCTGAGATTGAAGCTTTTCTGGTGTTACGTGCAGGGTGCTACCACAGTGCAGATCCCTGTAAAAAAAGGCTGGGTGGGCCTTATTTCAGCCCAGATCACAGGTGCAGATATCTGGAGCATTTCCCATGTTCCCCTGCCCTGCTTGTGAAGAGAACCCCAGCTGTGAGACCCAGGGCTCCCCCACAGAGACAATCATACCCCCCCCCCCCAAACCAGAACGCCCCGGGGTACCACCAGCTGTGTGCCACTGTTCATCACTCCCAAAATGCCCCCCCCCCCCCACCAAGCTCCCATCCCATTTCCAAATCCCCACCCCCACCCTCACCCAACCAACCCCCACTGCATTTCCCCTTCCTGCCACTTATCTGATTGGTGAGAGGGCGTTGAGCAGGTACATTAACCGCACCCCCCTCCCCCCATCACACTGCTGGTGTGTCATCTCCGCGCTGTAAAGGTTATAACGAGTGGAGGGAACGCCACGCGCTCCATTCCATTACGGCACCCTGAACCGAATCCAGCGACGTTATACCTCACGGTCTTAAAAAACGGACCATTACGGACCTCGCCCCATTACACGTGTCTCAAACACGTTTTAATAAGATCACTTGGTCCATCTCCTGTACAAAGAGCTTCCGCTCTGCGGTCTTAATAAAATAATTGAAGCATTTAAGGCAAATTGGCTCATGAATAAATTAGCGTGTCAAAGCAGTTTGACTCTGAGGCAGAGTGGAGGCGTTCAGCACATTTCACCTCTGCAGCTAAGCCCTGGGAGTCCTTTCCCCCCAGTGTTGTGATTAAATTTTGTCTGTGCGTGTAATCCCCTTATGGATTGAGACACAGAGCACTCGACCGGGTCAGGCCGCGCAACGCGAGGTCTGAGCCTTCAATAAAGGCCCCAATCCGACCCAATGCTCAGAGCATGCTGGGATATGGAAATCCCTCTGCGTCTCGACGACTGCTGGCGCTCTATGGGGGCTAGTTCCCCTCCCAAATGGCTGTCAGATGTCCCCCCCGCCCCCGCCGAGGCGCCGGCGGCCAGGCCGGCCTGGAACTGCGGGCGGACACGGCGGGAATCTGAAGCGAGGAACGCAGCGTCAGAGCCGGTCAACCGGGATCGAGTAAACGGAAAGCCAGAGGGAGCAGAATTGCTAAAGGGACACGGAAGAACAGCACTCGAAAGAGCTGGTCAAGTCCTGTTTATTTCTTTATCTGGGGTTCTGGCAATTATTTTTTATGAACTTGAAGAAAGGTATGGCTTGTCTCCCTGTCGCCATGGTAACAAAACAGTGGGGATCTTGGCAACTGCGCCGTGCTGCTTAAATTTGAAACAACTGCTCTGTGAATATCCCATAAACCCCAGATTACCTCCCACTGCCCCGCTCTCTGCTTTTATTATCTGACTGTGTATGTGTGTAAGTGTGTGTGTGTGTGTGTGTGTGTGTGTGTACGTGTGTGTACGTGTGTGCGTGCGTGCGTGTGCGTGTGTGTGTAAGTGTGTGTGTGTGTGTGTGTGTGTACGTGTGTGCGTGCGTGCGTGTGTGTGTGTGTGTGTGTGTGCATGTATTTGTGTGCCTGTGTGTGTGTGGGTTTGTATGTGAGGGTGTGGGTGTGTGTGCTTGCTTGCATGTGTGTGTGTGTGCGTGTGTGTGTGTGTGTGTGTGTGTGTGAGTGTGAGTGTGTATGTATGTGGGGGTGAGTAGGGAGTGTCTCTGTGTGTGTACATCCATTATGCCAGGTCACATGCTAACCAGAAAAGGTGAGTGAGACAGCCAGCTGAGGAGGACATGGCTGATTGTGTTTAGCAATGTGATTTCCTCTCAGAGTAAAGGTGCCATCGCCCAGAGGAGCATTTAGCTCTGCTCAAACTGGAGGCCTTGAAGCCGGCAGGCTGCAGATACGCTCTGCCCCTCCTGCTCGGAGCACAGCTCGGGGAACGCAGGAATGAGCATCAGAGCCGGGCAGAGCCGGGCCAGCGCACAGCTGAGGAAGACAGACGACCCGAGCCCGCCGTCTCCCCGGCAGGGTCGCTCGCAATGCCCCGGCTGATGAATCCCATCTCCTCCGAGCGGGGTGCAACCGTTTCCATTTCCAGAGATGAAAGAAACAAGCATCCGCCGAACTTATTTCCCTCCGCACGTTAAAATAAATATAAAAAGAGCAGGGAGAAAAAAGTAATTCAGCCGACATGGAGGTCACTGATCTGGAAAGTGTGCAATAATACTGTTATGCTTCTGCCCATCTGCTGCATCTCCTATGGCACTGCTTATTCTGCAGCTCTCCCCCCTCCTGTCTCTTTCTCTCTTCCTCTCCCTCCCTCCTGTCTCTCGCTCTCTTCCTCTCTCTCTCCCCCCCTCCTCTCTTTCTCTCTCTCCCTCCTCTCTCTCTCTCCCCCCTCCTGTCTCTCACTCTCTTCCTCTCTGCTGCATCTCCTATGGCAGTGCTTATTCTGCAGCTCTCCCCCTCCTGTCTCTCTCTCTCTCTCTGCCTCCTTCCATCTCACACACTCTGTCCCTCATTCCCTCTATCACACTCTCACTTTCTTCCTCTCATGGTCTCTCTCCCTCTCTTCCCCTCTCTTCCCCTCTCTCTTTCTCACTCTCCTTCCATCCCTCTCACTCTTTCCCTCTCTCTTCCTCTCTTTGTCCTCAGTCATGTCTGTACATTTTGATTAATGTACCATCAAATGATGTAAGCGATGGGGTTTAAGAGTACGCCCGATATCGGCTCCAGGGGTTTGTGATTGGCCGATGCCATGTCACCTGATTCTGACACCGCATGAAGGGCCTTAATGTCAGAGGAGGCTGATTGGTGGCTTTGAGAGCGTATGGACAGAGGGAGCGGTGGCATCATATCCTGGCCCTCAGTATTGCGGTCATGTTTGGTCCAATGTGTCCCCGCAGGGCGAGGGTAGATGGTGTGTGGAATGGGCTGTGTTATGAGCAGCTGTGGATGTGCTGCTTTAATGTGAAGGCAGAGGCTGGTCTGTGACTGAGCTACTGGACTCATCACTCTGACTTCTCTGTGAACGCTTCCCCTGGAATGAGATGCAGTGCTGATGGAATGGCCACAAAAAGACAAGAGGTTCTGGCTCATCGATCAGGGTCCCCAAAGAGAGTGCGAGAGCAGAGTGGTTCTGGTGCGGCCCAGAGTTTAGAGAGTCACTGCGATGGCTTACAGACACACTGAGATCTGGGAATGTCTGCAATGGTCCAGAGCCTCTGTGAGATCACTGTAGTTTAGCTTCGGATGTTACGGCGAGAAAGACCCCGTTCTCGTGGAAGTGTGATGTTACATTACATTACGTGGTATTTAGCAGACGCTCTTATCCAGAGCGATGTACAACAAAGTGCAAATCAATCACAAGAACAAGTGCAAAAGTAGACCTGAGAGGACAGTACAGTTCCGAGTCCTAGTGTAAACATACAGAAATTCAGAACCCTTGAAGAGTACAATCAGCATTCAAACTAGCATACCACTGTTGGCAGCTAGAATACAACAACAGCCAATAAAAACAACAATACCTATACAAGTAACAATATCTATACATAAGTGCCATTACGGTCTAAGGCCAATCACAGTGATTGTGAGTTGGGGAGGGAAAGGTGTAGCCTGAAGAGATGGGTCTTCAGTCTGCGCTTGAAGGAGGTCAGAGACTCTGCCGTTCTGACATTCACCGGGAGGTCATTCCACCACCGTGGGACCAGGACAGACAGCAGTCGTGAGCGTGAAGAGCAGGTGTGGCGAGGGGGAGGCGCCAGACGGCACGAAGTGGCAGAACGGAGGGGTCTTGTTGGTGTATAGGTCTTGATAAGGGATTGAATATACACAGGGGCTGATCCTTTAACTGCCTGGTATGCGAGCACCAAAGTTTTAAATTTGATGCGAGCCATAACAGGCAGCCAGTGGAGGTTGCTGAGCAGGGGGGTGACATGTGAATGTCTGGGAACATTGAATACCACACGGGCTGCAGCATTCTGGATCAGTTGTAGGGGTCTGTGGCAGATGCTGGAAGGCCAGCCAGCAGAGAATTGCAATAGTCCAGGCGGGACAGGACCATTGCTTGAACAAGGAGCTGAGTGGAGTAGGTGGTGAGAAAGGGTCGGATTCTCCGGATGTTGTACAGGAAGAACCTGCATGCCCGGGTCACCGTAGCGATGTTCTTGGAGAAGGATAGCCTGTTGTCCATCACCACTCCAAGGTTTCTTGCACTAGGGGATGAGGTCACTGTGGTATCCCCTAGTGAGATGGGGAAATCAGAGAAGGGAGAGGTTAAAGCAGGGATGAAGATCTTATCTGGGTTGAGCTTTAGATGGTGTTTAGATGATGTCCGATGTGATGTCCCTTTGGTCTCTGTGCAGCTGGGCTGGGGACTCATGGGAACTAGAGTGAAGGGTACAGGTCCCCTCCAAAGCCCTGATTCAGAGTGATCTACTATCCATAACTCTAATTCAGAAAGACCTTCTGCCCAGAGCCCTAATGCTGTCTTGCATGGCCAGAGGCTGGAAATGGAGAGGCCAAATCTTGCGTTAGCCCTGCAGTGAGAAACAGTAATTTTGGGAGCTGGGTCACAGATCTGGAAAAAGAGAGGTTTGGAGTGGGGGCTGTTGGTGATCTCAGCCGGGGGAAACCTTCGCAAACCCAGCTCTGATTCTCTCGTCTGTAACCCCCCCCAATCCTGGATGACATCATTCCCACACACCAGCCCCCCCACCCTCCCAAATCTGCCCCAAGCCCTACCCCCAGCCCTGTGCCTTTCTGAGCTGTGGTTTGGGACCACTGACCGGGGAATTTGGCCAGACCCGTTTCCTGTTCACGTCACCCTCGTAAAAAGGTTGCGGCCTGCGGGCCCCCCCCCCCTGTTTCCCAGTTACCGTGGTTACCCTCCACGTGCCCGTGGAGCAGAGTGTGGAAACATTCAGGGGCACCGTCGGGATGCACCCGTCTTTTCCACAGTCCTGGCCAGCTGAAAGAACCTCAAAGGTCAGAGTTCAAAGGTCCAGACAGGACATCCGGTTCCATATCATCATGCTTGCATGGACCCACTTTCATGGCCGCATTAGCTGCTGTATGTTTCACACATCTTGCGTTCAGATCAGAGGGCTTCCCTCCTGCATTACTGCATCAGGGCCTCGTTCCAATCGCATTTCATCCTTCCTTGTCTCCTTGTTCCTAGCCTGACCCAGAAATGCATCAAGGTCCACCGTCGTTAAGGACATTAAATCTTCCTACAAGGAGCTAGGACCCAGGAACCAGGAGGCTCTCAAAGATTTCTTGAGCAAGGAAGCACTAGTGCATCTTTTGCGGAAGTTTCTTTTGCGTGACATATAAATGATCCATGTGTGGACCCGGCACACTGTACTGCTACATCTGTACGGATGACATTTGATGGAGCGAGGTTATTGCGATTGCCTAATTCACGTTATCTCGATTCCCAGGTCTTAGTGTCCCTTTCTTGCTTCCTTTCCTTGCCTCTCCCCGGTGGGTGGAGCTAGGAGCAAGGAAAGTAAGTAGGTAAAAAATAAGCCATTGGAAAGAGCCTCTGGTCTTTGCAGCCGAGACTCACCTGTGATTACGAAACACCTGCTCGTCCTGTGGGGTTTCTCCCCCCTTCCCCCCAAACCCCGCTGCTTTAGAGCCTCAGCTCTTATTACCGGATGAACTAACCGTCTGAAACCTCATTTCTGAATCCCGCTGGGCTCAGTGCCACTGTTATCAACAGGATCGGGCTCTCTGGGTTCCTAATGGAGCTGCCCGCAGGTGTTTTTATCCATAAAAATCTCTATCAGTCTTCTGTGAATCAGAGCTGGGAAAGCCTTTCTGCTGTCGCCGGACGGAGAGTGATCAGCTCACAGTCCTCTCTCAGCTCACAGTCCTGTCTCACAGTCCTGCTCACAGTCCTGTCTCAGCCCACAGTCCTGCTCACAGTCCTCTCTCAGCTCACAGTCCTGCTCACAGCCCTGTCTCAGCTCACAGTCCTGTCTCACAGTCCTGTCTCAGCTCACAGTCCTGTCTCACAGTCCTGTCTCACAGTCCTGTCTCAGCTCACAGTCCTGTCTCAGCCCACAGTCCTGTCTCAGCTCACAGTCCTGTCTCACAGTCCTGTCTCAGCTCACAGTCCTGTCTCACAGTCCTGTCTCAGCTCACAGTCCTGTCTCAGCCCACAGTCCTGTCTCACAGTCCTGTCTCAGCTCACAGTCCTGTCTCAGTTTGCAGTCCTGTCTCAGTTTGCAGTCCTGTCTCAGTTTGCAGTCCTTTGTGAGATGGAAAGCCAGGTCTGAAACACTGGGTTTGTTGGACTGGGTTTTTGGGTCCAGTGGTGAAACCCTAGATTGGTTGAACTGGGTTTTGAGGCATCTCTAGTAGTCCACTGATGTAGTTTGCATCATCAGCTGTTAGATCCCTAGCCATTTTGTGAGGTGTGCTTTGTTAGGGTTGGAGTGAAAACCTATAGGATGGTAGATCTCCAGAGACAGGGTTGGGCAGCCCTGCTCTAGCTGTTGAATGAGGTGTCCTTTGTTTGGGTTAGAGTGAAAACCTACAGGATGGTTGATCTCCAGGGACAGGTGTCGGGTTGACATGCAAACTTGTTGCCTTAATTACTTAATTAGCCCAACATTTCTTGTTAAGCATTTGAATGACAACTGGAGACTGTTCTTTTGATGGGGTTGGTTTGTGTGGTTTGTGTTAGTGCAGTGCTGGTGTAGGAGGGGGTTGGTTTGTGTGGTTTGTGTTAGTGCAGTGCTGGTGTAGGAGGGTGTTGGTTTGTATGGTTTGTGTTAGTGCAGTGCTGGTGTAGGAGGGGGTTGGTTTGTGTTAGTGCAGTGCTGGTGTAGGAGGGGGTTGGTTTGTGTTAGTGCAGTGCTGGTGTAGGAGGGTGTTGGTTTTTTGTCAGTGCAGTGCTGGTGTAGGAGGGTGTTGGTTTGTGTTAGTGCAGTGCTGGTATGGGAGGGGGGGTTGGGGATGGTTCTTTTGTCTCCAAACTGAGAGCTGGAGGGAGGGGGGGGAGTGCAGAGAGTCTCGTAGAACCCCCCCTGTCAGTATATGAGTTTATAATATGTCTCCAGCCCTTTGATATCACAGTCTTGTGTAAAAGATCTGATAAGGGACTCCCAAAAGGAATCAATCTGGTTTTGCCTTGTTCTGTAATAGAATGTGTGGCTGTCAAACCGAGATCAGCACTAAAAGATAAAGGGAAGGAGGGTGATTTTAACCTGCTGCCTGTCAGGGGGGGGTGCGTCTCCGGAACGGGGGTGGGGCGGGGGTCAGCAGCCCCTTGGTCCTGTCAGATGTTGCTGTTTTTGCGTATTTTGGTCCCCTCGGTGTGGTTGCCAGATCACTGGCAGCCTTGGAGGAACAATGGCTTCACATCAATATTGAAGAAAGATTTTTTTGGGAATGCTTGATGAGCTGGTTGGTGTCTTGCGTGGCAGCCAATCGCCGTTCGGATAAAGGCGCTAAATAAATGCAGACCGTTTACCATTTACTATATTTGACCTGATTCTACTAATCAACCATTAAAGTCTTTGCTGAGGACCTTGATTAGTAGAATCTGGTGCATAACTGCTTGGTTGGAACGAGGCACCGGCCCTTTTCTGGGTAAGATTGAGTGCCCCTGTCTTAAAGGGTTACAGGTGAGTCTCACTGAAGAGTTTTCTCAGGTGATGCACCTGGCAGGGGTTCCCAGTGCAACCCTGTGGCTGATATCCTGTCTCTCTCTGGAGTGCGCTGAGCCTCCATTTCCACCGGCTGCTTCTGAGGGAAAGCTGGGAGTCTAAAGAGTGAGTAAAACCATCATCAGCCTCTGTTGAGCCTGAGCGCTTCGCCATGACGAGGTGGAGTCTCACTGCACTGAGCGGGCAGCCGGAGGGGTTCGGCTTTTCCAGCTTGTCGGATTTTACACATTTGTTCTTGCGTGTGGGGAAATGCCTTTTCTCCATGATAAATGGGTTTATGTGTCATACTCTATGATTGATGCATGGTGCTCCATGTTGTGTTGTCTCTCACAAAGGCCCACGCACCCTGCAGTATCTTGTGCAGTGTGTGCAGAAATCCAAACAATGGCTTTGTTTTTGAAAGGTTTTTTAAAAAAACCTCTTCACTCTGAGTGCTTTTATGTGATTACCGGCCCAGAGAAAGACGAAGTTCAGCACTAAGGCAGACAGGTGGATCCCCTTCCTAACCCCGGACAATTGAAACCGTAATGGATTTTCCTTGTTTAAAAAAAGGATGCTTTTTTATTAAAAGGTCGCCCGCAGGCTGAGAGCCGGCCCCAGCTCGCTGTTTCTGCCGAGTCATTGTGATTCGGGCTGGTTTCTTAATGAAATGCCACAGGAGGATCCCACCTGCTGCTGCTGCTGCTGCCCGCTATTGCGCAGGACTGAGCATCCTGCGGGTCACTTCCTATGGGTCACATCCTATGGGTCACATCCTGTGGGTTACTTCCTTTGGGTCACATCCTGTGGGTTACTTCCTTTGGGTCACTTCCTGCAGGTCACTTCCTGCAGGTCACTTCCTGCAGGTCACATCCTGCGGGTCACTTCCTACGGCTCACATCCTGCGGGTCACTTCCTTTGGGTCACATCCCGCAGGTCACACCCTGCGGGTCACATGTATTTTATCCTTTACTTAACCAGGAAGTCCCATTGAGATGCAAGATCCCTTTTAGGAGGGAGACCTGGCCAAGACAACAGCAGCAATAAAACATACAGTACATCACACAAAAAACAGAGTACATGATAATAAAAGTGCATGACTGAAGGCGATGCAGGAGTTTTTTTCAGTGGGGACCCAATCTACAGAAAACAACAACGCTCACATCCTGCGCTCTCTCCAGCAGCTGGGAGAGGTCACACCAGGCCTGTTTCGCCTCCTTAATGGGGAGCAGCTATCCCTTCAGCACAGCAGCTCCTGCCCCACACCCGCCCCTGCCCCCCACTCTCTGCTCTTTCAGGAGAGGAGGACCAGCAGCTTTTTCTCACCAGTAAAGTTCCACAGGGTTGTTTAATCACCGCTGTGCCCTTTAAAACCGCTCGTTAGCCAAGCCGGGGTCACTCCACCACGCAGAGAGACAGAGAGAGAGGGATGGCAGGAGGGAGGGTGAGAGAAGGAGGCAGGTAGATAGGTAGAAGGTAGAAAGAGAGAGAGGGAGGGAGAAAGAGATGATGGGAGGGAGGGAGAGAGAAAGGTGGAAAGACGGAGAAAGCAACAGTGAGAGAAAGGGGGAAGAGAGAGATGATGGGAGTGAGGGAGGGAGGGAGAAAGAGGG
>NC_083771.1:8597225-8602225 GCF_963514075.1 Conger conger
CCTGGTGCAGCCTGCCCTCACACAGTCCGCCAGCGCTGTGTACACGTGGGGTCACTCCCCACACGGGGCCCGGGGGTGCGGTGTGTCCTGGTGCAGCCTACAGAGCAGAGTCCACATTGGGCCCGGCCGTCCCACCTCCATACCGCCCCGCGCCTCTCTCCTGCTCCCCATTCAGTCTCTCTGTCCAGTAAACCCCCACAGTATCGCCAAGGAATCGCTTTATGTTGCAGGTTCAATCCCATGTAACATAAATGAGCTCAGGAACATAATGATAGCGATAATAATAATAATGCATGCGTTAGTGTGTGTGTGTGTGTATGTGAGAGTGTGAGGATGCGAGTGCGTGTATGCGTGTGCGTGTGCGTGTGGAAACCTCAGTAATTGAGGTCCTCTTCAGAGGCCCTTCCAACAACTCAAATTTGAATGGAATGATAACATTATCAGAGTAGTGTAGACCTGGATCACTGTTCTCTGTGTCAGGTCCGCTCAATCCCGTTAGACACAACGAGCGGAGCCCCGCACGCTTTTGGCCTGATTAGGCGCATCAGTGCAGGCCCCACTCTGGGAACAGGGGGGATCTGCCGCTCCGGAGGGCTCGCCCCAGTAATGAGCTGTAAACAGAGGCCTCGCCGCGGTTAACATCTAAAATTCTGTTTCTGGCGGGGGGCGGCGGCGGGATCAGTGAGAATTATTCACCGTCAATAATCTTTTTATGTTTTATTCACCCGGTCTTTTAAGGTGACCCTTTCACCCTGTGCCTGTGGGCCGCTGCTCCACACACATTTCTGTGAATTTACCAGCAACAACCGATACGGTGCCCGCGTGCAATAAAACATCCCGGTGTCCGCAGAATAACAACAAAAAATCAATCGCCTCTTCCAAAGAGCAGCGACACGAATTGCAAAGCCATTTATATGTAATGTGTAATTTTATTTAATAACGGAACAAAAGGCCGGTTTGTCGGAGCGGGTACCGGGGAGAGCGTAAGTGAATTACTGTACTGGGGTAATTGCCGCTACGACACGGAGTAGCTCTCCGCTCCTTCCTCCGCCACTAAATAGTTTTGTCGCTGCTAAATGATTCCTGGCAAGAGACGGCCTTATCGACACAGCCGTGAATGTTCATGAGCAGACAGGCCCGCATCGCACTTCCGTTCGGAATGATAACGAGTTTCAGTGGCTCTGTTGAAACCGATACGGGCTGGGAGCAGTGGAGACTAGCTAAGTGTTTCTAGCAAATATTCACCACAGCCTGGCTTTACCTGACACACTGCGTGTAATACAGGCGCTAAAATATTGATAGACAGGGATTTAATATTGAAGCATTGTTCCCTCTCTTTCTCTCTCTCGTCCTCTCTGAAGGTGCAGTCTCTTGTTCTGAGACAGTCATCAGCGTAATTGGTTGTCAGGTGTCATGTGACACCCCGCTAGGTGTCTGTCAGTAGTGCTGTGGCTGCAACAAAGCTCTGTGATTTTGTGGGTGGAGGGGGTAAATGGCACCCCCTGTTTCTGTCACTTTTAGTGCCTCAATCAAGACATCTTCCTCCGCTGATCACGTGAGCTAGCGTGAGGCTTTTCGCAAACCTCTGAGAAAATGTTTTTTTCCCCCATTTTGTGAGAATACATCTGATGGGTTTATTGTTATCGTGTTTTCCCATTTTCTTTTTTTGCTTGAAAATGTCTTTAATGAGACAAATTCATCCTCCCGCCGTTTCCTGATGGATGTGATATCCGTGATTGATGTCCTCTCGGAAAAAGCGGAATTGCGTTCCTCCTGAATGCGTGACGTCGACGGAGGCTGGGCGTAATGTACCTCGGAGACTGATCCATATTTAGTGTTATTCTTGCAATTTCTGCTTTCAATTCTGTCTGCCATAAATTGACTTATGCGTATCGCCCGAGGCCGACGTTTAGGAAATGCTTGATTCAGACTTCCACCCGGATTAATGGAGTCTTCCTCATGGGTTTCCATTAGACGAGCACTGTAGTGAGTTTCAGTGGGAAAATGAGTGGATCTTTAACGCGACCTCCGCCGACTAATCACCCCATCAACCGGTGCAGAAACGCTAATGGAGAAAGGGCCGGTCCCCACAATGCAGCAGAAGTGTGAAAAGCGGTGCGGCGTCCTCACTAGCGTGGCGTTTCATCTCTCCGGCAGTGCTGTTGAGAGGCAGGGGTGCTCCGCCGTTTGTCACGGCGTCCTAACGTTTGATCGTTAAAGGCGGCAGCCCCAAAAAAGAGAAAGGAGCTGGCGTGATGAGTCATTTCTGTTTGCTCGTTGGGTTGTGTGTGCGGTCCATTAATCTAACGGTGAAAGCTGTCAGCGAGCAGACGCCTCTGTATTAATGCGGCTCTAATGCTCAGACTGAGGTCTGCTTCCGTGGGGAGAAAACAGCCTTCATATGGAAATGTGCTGTGTTATTATCTGAGGGGAATCTGAAAAGCTGTTTTTAATGTTAAAGAGGGTACTGTGCAGTAAAAACCCATAATATTCAGATGTTGTGAAGCTGTAGATATGCTTGTGAGGGAGCGTGTGTGTGTATGTGTGACTGAGAATGTGATGCCTGTATTTGTGCGTGTGTGTGTGTGTGTGTGTGCTGTGTGCGTGTGTGCAATGTGTGTGTGTGTATGTCTGTGTGTGCAATTTGTGTGCACGTGTGTGTATGTGTGTGTGTGTGTGTGTGTGTGTGCGTGTGTGTGCGTGTATGTGTGTGTGTGTGTGTGTGGGTAATGTGTGTGTATGTGTGTATGTGTGTATGCGTGTATGTGTATGTGTGTGTGTGTGTGTGTGTGCATGCGTCCTCGGTCTGTAGGTATAGTTCCACGCTTGTGGGGTTCAGTGGTCCAGTGACTTCCCATGAGCCCTTGCTCTGTTAACCAGGTTTTCACTTCCTCATATGTCATCAGTCATGACTGTACTCGGATACCCACCTGGGAAAAAAACGAGTTCATAGACGGCATCCTTGCAGCACTGACGAGTGTAACACCCCATCACACGCCGCACCGTGCGCTCCCAGGACGCCCTGAGGATCGGAGACAAGGGGATTTCAGCCCTCTCCCTTTATCTGCGAGCAACAGAGGGCCACGACATCCCCAACCTCCCCCCCCTCCCCGTCGTCCCCCAAACCCCCCCCCTTAACTTTCATCTTCCAGGAGGGGGAGATTACACGAGGGATAATCCCATTCGTTACAGACGGCAAGTGGCCCCCTCAGATAAGGCCTGAGGGAACAGCTGTCTGACGAATTAGCATCACCAGGGCCCGGGGATGTTCTCACCTGGCTCCCGCGGTTATCGCTCCGTACGGAGCGCTTGGCGGGACGGGACGTGGCCCCTTTATGGAGCTGATGGGCTTGGGAGCGGAGGGAGGCCGTTAAATATGCAGGTGTAAGCTGGGGAGGGGTGGGGGGACCGTCGTTCTGGCTTCGCGCTTTCTCACCCTCCTGTCGGGGAATGACAGGTAGTTGCAGGTAGTTGCAGGTAGTTTCTTTATTTTAAGCAAACAGGCTAGGCCTCTTAAAGGCCCCGCCTACCGGGTGGAGTAACTGAGCTCACACACACACACACACACACACACACACACACACACACACACACACACAGACTTACACATGAGCCCAGGAGAGGAGCCTTATTCCCAGAGGCTAAAACATCCAAAACACTCCGCTCTCTCCCTGCTGACAAGCCTGCTGTCTGTAGCAGAAAGCCATGTTCAGGGCTTTGAGCTTTCTTGCGCTGTTGTTTAGGGTTAGTCTTTAGAGAGGGTTCACACACAGAGATAGGTCTCATACATCACGCTAGTTCACACAGATACAGTAGATCACACTCGATTACATACAGAGATAGATCCCACACAAACATAGATCATATTAAGTCGCACACAGGTATAGATCACACAAAGATATAGATCACACATAGGGATAGATCACACACAGAGATCGATCACACACAGACTGATCACACTAGATCACACACACTCACACACAAATAGATCACACGCGATGATTCTGCAGCAAAGCTTGAATTGCACTTGTGAGAAATCGCTCAAGCCACAAGAATCCCCAAAACATTCTCCCACAAGCAGGATGTTACACAAAGCAGCTCCGCCCAGCAGAATATCTCCTGGGAATGAGACTCAGCTGTCGGGGGAACTTTCCCATAATAACCAGGACACGTGAGTTTACATCCCGCCGGCCAGGGTCATCCCTCACCACGGCCGCTTCGGAGATTAGGAAAAAACACTCGCACTGTTTCTCCTTTTTCATCCGCAGGGAGAATTTATCTTTCATTTCCGCAGATAGCAGGAGAAATAACCAGTGGGGTTCCAGCTCTGGCGGACGGTGTTTGTCTTGTACTCTGTGCGTCTGACGGCGGTTACTCTGCGTCTCGCTCAACAGGAAGACCCCCCGCCATCTCAGGCCCTTCTGCCAGAATGTGAACATGAATTTCATTTTTTAAAAAGCAGCAATAAACGACCATTCAGTCTCCTTCATATCCAACACATATTTTATGAATATAATAATCTGTTATTCATCTGATGCTTTTATCCAAAGCGACTTACAGTTCATTAGACTACACAGGGGACGATCCCCCCTGGAGCAATGCGGGGTTAAGGGCCTTGCTCGAGGGCCTAATAGCTGTGTGGATCGTACCCTGGGCTTGAACCATCCAACCTTCCAGGTCCCAGTCGTGTACCTTAGCCCCTAGGCTATAGGCTGCCCCCATTTTCTGGGGAATAACAGTGTGAAATGAGTAAATGTGATCTTTCACCTTCCAGTAGATGGAATGTGTGTCACAGAAATGTTTGACAGAAGTCAAACCACAGTGCCACAGTGTCCGCCCTGAGCTCTGATCTCACCATTGCGCTCTGTGGACACAAGAGTCCCTCAGGCCTCGAAAATACCGTCCCCAAACCGAAAGACTGTCTGTGCATCACCCTACTTTTATTTTATTTCACCAATTTCTCTTTCCCCTCTTCTCTGAAATTGCATTCTGCTGAGAGT
>NC_083771.1:8932225-8982225 GCF_963514075.1 Conger conger
TATTGCTGTTAGGTCCCTCAGGTCAGTACTGCTGTTGGGACCCTCAGGTCAGTACTGCTGCTAGGTCCCTCAGGTCAGTACAGCTGTTGGGTCCCTCGGGTCAGTATTGTTGTTGCGTCTCTCAGGTCAGTACTGCTGTTGCGTCCCTCAGGTCAGTACTGCTGTAGGGCCCCTCAGGTCAGTATTGCTGTTGGATATCTCAGGTCGGTACTGCTGCTGTGTCCCTCAGGACAATACTGCTGTAGGATGTCTCAGGTCAGTACTGCTGTTGGGACCCTCAGGTCAGTACTGCTGTTGTGTCCCTCAGGTCAGTACTGCTATTGGATGTCTCAGGTCAGTACTGCTGTTGGATCTCTCAGGTCAGTACTGCTGTTGGGACCCGCAGGTCAGTACTGCTGTTGTGTCCCTCAGGTCAGTACAGCTGTTGGGCCCCTCGGTTCAGTACTGCTGTTGAGCCCCTCGGGTCAGTACTGCTGTTGGGTCTAAGGTCAGTACTGCTGTTGGGTCCCTCAGGACAATACTGCTGTAGGGCCCCTCAGGTCAGTACTGCTGTTGGGTCCCTCAGGTCAGTACTGCTGTAGGGTCCCATTAAATGAAGGCATTTAATGGGTGATCCGTGTCAGAATTACATTCCATTTTGTCCATATGCCCCCCATTTAAGAGGACCAAATGTAATTGGACGTTTGACTTCTCAGCTGTGTGAGTGCCTTTGGGGAGTACTGATACGAGCATGGTGGAGGATCTGAAATTTTACTGTGGGGCTGATTGGTGGAGGAGATCTGTCAAATAGGGTGGAACATGCTGCCACATGATAATCATATGAATATGTAGGTGTTCAGGTGTTCCTAATAAAAATGCTCAGTGAGTGTATATTGAACAGATAGTGGGGCATAGGGAAGAACATTGAGGGATAAGGTTTTTGAGAGGACAGGGGAAAGACAAATTGTTGTCAGCTTGGACTTACTGGGAGCAGTTGTGGAAGTCGTTCATAAACCAAGAAAGTGAGCAGTTGGACAGGCCAGCTTCACACAGTTTGTGGAGTAAAAGGGTAAGAGAGTGGTCCACAGTATCAAAGGCTTCAGATAGGTCAATAAATAATGCTGAGCAGAGGTCTTTATGGTCAGCAGGAAGTGAAACATCACTGATGACCTTTGTGGCAGCAGTGATGCAGTTATGACCAGATTGCATGTGAGATAAGAGGCCATAACCGAGTCCAAAAACCAAGTAAGATGTTTAGCTTTTCATGCGGTTTTGCAAGGCATGGTTAAACAGAGATAGGAAGGAGCCGCGGTGGCGCAACAGGCTAAGACGCAGCAGACTTGCGGTTGCAGTTTGCTGCAGTTGCACACCGGGGACCGGGATTCGATTCTCGGTCCTGCCAAAAGCCAAGTTTGGCCGGCTCACGTGGGGCAGCAATAATTGGCTCGCTGCTCCAGAGGGAGGGACTTGGCAGGGTTATTAGATCGCCGCACAATAAGCACCTCGGGCGCCTCGGAATCACGGCAACGGGCACGAGACGAGACGGCTTGAAGAAGGCGTGTCGCTCTCATTCGGGCCGCCGAGGGACGGGGTACGGGCGGTACATCTAATACGACTACCTCCAATTGAATCAGACGAGGTACAATTGGCTACCAAATTGGGAGAAAAAGGGAAAAATGCCTTTAAAAAATGGCAGTCTGATGGCAGTCCTCACAATAACTGGGCATTTCACATGCTTGGAAAGAGAGATTAAATAGGTACGAGAGTGGCAGTGAGATCCGGTCAGCAGAGAGCTTAAGGAAGAAGAATAGATTTTGTAGGGTTATGAAGTTTCAGTTCTGCGGTTAGCTGAGATGGGGAGATTGGATATTAGGAGACTTGGTACTTGGAGGGTGAGTGGGGCAGGTGAAACTAAACTCAAGGGATTTTGGGGCATCAGGACAAGTATTGTCAAAGATGTTGCTGCTATTGACAAAGTGTTTAAGTGTTAAATATATTAACTATGCGGTTATCCTTGAGGGTGATAATGATATTGTCATTGAATTGGGAGATGGGTAGATGTGCAGGATGAACTTTATTCTCTATGTGCTTTACTGTTTTCAGAATGTTTTAGGGTTGCTATCAGATAGCTGGAACTGTTGATGGTGATATGCAACTTTGGCCAATCTTATTGCCTGGTTGCATTTGTTTCTTATTTTCTGTCAGGTCTCAGGTCAGTATTGCTGTCGTGTCTTTCAGGTCAGTATTGCAGTCAGGTCTCTCCGGTCAGTACTGCTGTTGGGTCCCTCAGGTCACTGCCACTGTTTTGTCCCTCAGGTCAGTACTGCTGTTGGGTACCATTGACTCTCTAGAGCAGTGGTCTCCAACCCTGGTCCTACTGGGTCTGCTGGTTTCTGCTCACCAGGACCAGGGTTGGAGACCACTGCTCAAGAGTATTAGCTGTTCCAAGCTGAACAGCATCTAAGCATTGTGCTGTAGGTATGTAGCAAAATATATTCAGTATACTCTCAGTGACCACTTTATTAGTTAGACCTGTACACCAGCCTGTTAATGCAAATAGCTAATGAGCTAATCACGTGGCATAAACTCAGGTCAAGAGGTTCAGTTGTTGTTCAGACCAAACGTCAGAATAGGGAACAAATGTGGTTGGTACCAGACAGGGTAGTTTGATGCAGTTCTGTGTGTGAAAATGTCTTGTTAAAAAGAGAGATCATAAAAAATAGACTTCATAAGAGAATGACCAGATTGGTCCATGCTGTCAGGAAGGCAACAGTAACTCAAACAACCATGCATTACTGTGGCATGCAAAAGAGCATCTCTGGACACACAACATGTTGAAGCTTTCAGTGGATAGCAGAAGGGGTAATTCCATGTCAATTCAATACACTTTTAGACCACATCTTCACAGATGTTAATTAAATTTAAACTTATTAATCTGAGAGGTATGTGCTAACACATTTTGTGCTGATTTGCATAACTTTGACTTGCCCTATCTCCATTACTGATGATCATAGAAAATGTTCACCCCCCCCCCCCCCAAAAAAAAAGGTAACTTATGAATGATTATGATATTGAAATCTGATTGCAAAAAACACCTATATTTGAAAATGTATACATTTTTCACCAAATTTAGGTTATGATGTGAACACCATTTCCAGAAAATGGTGAATTACTTATCTGAAGCAGAGTATGGTGAGTTGGCATGGAATTACCCAATGAATACCAAAAAGAGACTGGCGCAAATGAAAGGAACTTTGAAGTTCTATTGATATTCCAGATTGCATTTGTCAGACCACATTTTGTGTTGTGTGCTTTTCTGTTAGAAATCCAAAAAAGGGAAATAAGACACTTGATCTCCTCAGGACTACAAAGGCGATTTAAGGGGATTTAATCCAAGTTTTTGAAAAACAAGGATTAAAATGTAAACTGAAAATTCTTCTTCTTGAGTTCTGTCGAGTAAATGTGATTGTAATGTGCAGACATACTCCCCCCCTCTCTGTTTCTCACGCTCTCTTTCCATGCCTCCCTCTCTCCCTCTCTCTCCCTCCCCAGGTGCCTCCCCAGGTCCCTCCCAGGACGGGCTGATATTTGACGAGCGCACCGTCAGCCCCCTGCTCTCGCTCTCGGGGGACCAGCGCACACTCACCTTCCTGCCCCGACGGGCTCGACGGTCACCCCAGTACGACCCGGCGCGTTTCGACAGCTGGCCCAACGCCCTGTGCTCCCCCCCCCTCTCCGGGACGCACACCTGGGTGCTGGATGTGGCCGAGAGCTTTGCCTTTAAGGTGGGGGTCTGCTACGCCGACATGGAGCGCAAGGGGTCCGGCAACGATTCTCGGCTGGGCTACAACGACCGCTCCTGGGTGCTGTCCTTCTACGAGGATGAGTACTCCTTCTGCCACACTGGGCACCACTTCCCTCTGCGCCTCCTCCGAAAGCCGCTGAGGGTGGGGGTGCTGCTGGACTGGCCGGGGCACACCCTGCTGTTCTACGACCCGGAGTCCTACGCCGTCCTGCACGCCGTCCAGCACAAATTCACCGCCCCGCTCCTGGCAGCCTGCGCCCTGGCAGACCACAGCATCAGGCTGCTAAACTGATGCAGGTCTTCATTGTTTCTACAGCACATACCCACCCCCAAATAATAATAACACACTCTCTACAGACCTCTGGGCACTAGAGGGCCCCCTGGACACAGTGTCTACAGACTTCTGGGTGCTACACGGGCCCCTGGACAGCGTCTGTAGACCTCTGGGTGCTACAGGGGCCCCTGGACACAGTGTCTACCGGCCTTAGCTGGACATTTTACTTCACTCCTGGTCCTGGAGACCAACAGCCCTTGGAATTTCTGGGGCTAGAAGACCAAGCCAATGACTTTTCACAAGGTTAATTCTAGGATCTGATCAGTGAAGCTGGCAGGAACTTGCTGTGAAGATTCTACATGTTGGTAGCAAAGAACTCATGAGGAATCTCTAAGCCAATCAAAGATCAAGATATCCCTGTGCCAATCAGGGATAGTGTTATCCCTGATATAGCCAATCAAAGATATCATGTACATGTGGGGTTGGAGGGACATTCCAGCATCTGCACTGGGAAGTGAATGGATGTGAAATGCACAACAGTGGTGATCATGATGAAGTGATCGTCATTGCTACATCAGGGACATTCTGTGACGCGGATGTGTGATAAGGAGGTTGGAGTTGACTGGGGAGAACCCTATGCTATACAATGTTGTCTGCTATTGAATAAGGAAGCAATAATCATTCCATGCTTCTATACGAATCCAGTGCTAATTTTGTTGTTTTTGCACATTGTGGGCCCTTTGGGACTGTGCGAGTAGACATCATATATGTCCGTACAGTTACTAAAATACTATTTTTAAATAACAAATTGCCAGTATGTGACATGTCCAATAATCATCTTGGTATATAGATCATCTTGTTCTTATAGACAAATGCAAGAAAAATCAGCTGGAGCAACAAGGACATTTGGCTGCAATTAATCACAATAACTGCAGTTAAGACGTGAGTTTGTTTCATATAATGCTCCACAGGGTCACCAGAGGACTTTATTTCTTTCAAATGTTGTTACAGTGCAGAGTTGTGTTACTTAAGCTCTCAGAATGTTTGTTAGTGTTTCATGGACAGGAATCACCCAGCTGCGACTTTATGAAGCATTTGATCAAATTCAGACATTAAAGATAATCTTTTTATAGTCACTGTCTTGATAAAAATGAATCAATAATGCTGTACCATGAAATGTTATATTTTGTATTGATAGTGAATGCTCTAGGACAAAGAGAGCATGTATGTATTTCAAAGAGACGCTTTAATTTTTGTATGGATTTGTATGTCAGAATCTAATATGTAATCCTCCATTGCAGTTTTATGCCCATATGAGGATATTTCTTTGTGTTACCAGCAGGCTTAGTCTATGACAGGTAACAGGTCTTGGGGAGGGAAGACATTTTCTTTTGTTTATTTCATCATGATTATTCAGTATACATGATATCCGATCCATCTGAATGACAAAATCTTGGTCAAAAGACTATCATCATCTATTTTGCTGATTTTCCACTGAAATGGATGTTTCAATATAAATGTCTTTAGACACATTTTCGGTCATTTATAACAGTGTGGTTGCTGAATACACATGATTTCCCAACCATCAAAATGAAAAAAAGTGTATTTTTCACTTTTTAGACTTTAGTCTTATGTGTTATGCCATTTTTAACTGAAGCACAGTGTTTTATCCTGAATTTTGTCAAATATATTTTTACTCATTTATTTCACTGATGAACATACTTTCCTATCCCTCTGTATTAATTTTTTATTTTATTTTAATTTGCCATTTTTACATATTTTCAGACATTAGGCTATATAAATTCTTTTTTAATCTGCCATTTTCCACTGAAACACATTTTGTCAATTTCTGTAAACACAATATAACCATGACCATATTATTTTCACAATGGTTGTTCCAGAGACATGATTTCCTATCCATCTGTATGAATAAAATGGAACTTTAAATAAAATAAAAAGATAATAATCCATATAGATTTTGGACATAGGACATAGTCATAGGTTTTTTAAAAAAGATTTGCTACTGAAAAACATTTTTCATCATAAATGTTTTTAGACCCATTTGTGTTCAGTATTTCAACATGATTGCAGGGACTGCAAAAGTGTAGTGTGTGGCAGCACCCCCTCTTGGTGAGTCAGTGCCTCTAATCAGAAAGCTGGCAATGTAATTTTCCTTATACGAGCATGGGTATTGGCACTTACCTTGCATTCGTCCAGACACCCATAGATATAGAAACAGACTTTGCATTCTGCCAACACACACTTACAACAGCGGGTGAAGCAGTAGGCTACTACATGAATGATGAGTTAATGTCGGAAAATCCAGAATTTTATGAGGATCAAAGAAAGCCAGTAACAAAGGTACCTTTTGCACCTGGCAAATTAATCTGAATAAACTCCATGATATGCTGGAGATGAACATCAGTAAAACAAAAGAGCTGGTGGTTGACTTTCGACGGAAGGGGAAGCCACCTTATTATGGACACCTTGCACTCATACTTTTATCCTCTCATATGTTGACACACGTAATTGTTCTTAACATACTGTATTAGTATTTTTAGGATTTCTATATATTGTGTTCCCCCTATGTATTCCCTTATCCATTTTATTCTTTTAATCTCTGCTGCTGTGAGACTCAAATTTCCCCACGGGGATAAATAAAGAGCTATCCATATCAATACACGGAATCCAAACTGCAAACCGATCAAAAGGGCTAGAGTCAAAAGTCGAACACAAATCCAGTCATACACAAGTCAAGTCAAGCAATCACTATTCCACAGTCACAAGCGCAAAGTGTTGCAGAGTTAGTCTACCCAGATCAGTAGAAGTGGTGGCCTTTTCAAATAAACAAACTGGTAGTAGAAATAGCCAATTAGTGGCAAACCGGAAGTAAAATGAAGATGGTCGTGCAACCAGCCAAGATCCACAACTGCAAATACAAAGGCTTATGACAGAGGTCGTAGCAAAATGGATGAAGAATAGGATTGGAATATTGTTTTTAGATATTCATGATGAAAAACCACTTTTACCAGATACCAGAAAAATACATAAGACTATGGTCCAGGGCTGCGTTTCCCTAAACGTTCTTAGCTAAGTATACCTTCTGTAAGTCGTACTTTCGTAAGGTTGGTCTGGACCACTCATAGCTATACCTTATCGATGCTGTCAGCTCACACCGCTAGTGGCCACCGCAAGCCTCTGAAATCAGCTGTTGCTCTTAGTTACATCTCAAGCTGTTAAGCAATATGTACACAAATAATTCTACGCTTGTCGTTGGCTAATAATATTACTAAAATACCACATTAAGGGGACGGTTTTCATGCAAAGAATAAAAGTATATTACGAAGGATGCATGTTGTACTTTGTTGAACATGTTGTCTAATTGCCTTTTAAATCATATTTATAAACTGACGATTTCCCACTCTCTCTGTGGGCTGGAGCGATGTTTAATCATAGTTCTTCCTTTGTTTTTTGGACACCGTAGTCCTAAAACGGGAAAATAATGTGTGCTCTGACAATATCTCCATCTCGTTTGCTGTGAAGCTGTGGGACCACTTCTTATTTTTTTCGCCACAGCTCATGTTGTTTTCGTGTTGTTGCGTTTAGCTTGTTGATGCGCCTTTATTGAAAACGTCAGCTAATCAGAGAAAATAGTGAATTACACCAGTTATGTGATGGTGCTTCTGGCAAATAAACCCTGATTACAAAGTCATTTAAGGTACCATGACAAAGATATTAAAATGATATAAATAAAACATGACATGCCAAAGAAGGCGTATTGTTATATATTCTTATTGTTGTTATACCACAATGTGATATCACAAACCGTATATATAATTTCGCAAAAATTATATATACAGTTGGATAATATAGTTTGTAAGTTTTTAATTATATTAATAAGTTCCTACCAGTCGTGATACATGCAATATTTTAAAGTATTCAATTAAAGACACCGTTATCGGGAAACCCAGATTTGTCCAGAATTTTGTTTAAAAAAAAAAAAAAAATTGCCTAATGTATGTTTCTGGTATCTGGTAAAATAGCATAATAAATATCTCAAAACACGTCGTTTTCAGTGTATTTATTCCTATTTGTATGTTTTATATTTTTCGTCCAATTCAACAATGAAAACTCGTGCTTCATTTTTTTTCACTTTCTGGAAAAAAGACCTCAATCTAATCTATTTTTCTATATATGGTAAAATCTCTCTTTCATAATAAAATCTCAAACAACACGATTTTCAATTTATTTGTTTATATTTATATATTCATATATATATCCTATTCATCATCCATTTAAATGATAAAAACATGCTTATTTTTTTACTTTTTGGACGAAAGATTATTGTCTTATGTATTTTTCTGGTATACGGTCAAATACTTTTTTCAGAATAAGTAACTCAAAACACACAGTTTTCAATATATTCCTATTTATCATATGTTTCGTATTCTTCAACCATTTCAACAATAAAAACACATACTTCATTGGGGGGGGGGGCGGCAATAGTATTATGTCTTTTTCTGAACACTTTTTTTCATAATAAATATATGAAAACGTGGTTTTAAATGTATTTGTATTGTATTTATCATATGTATAATTATCTACGTCCATTTCAACAATAAAAAACATACTCCCCCCCCCCCCCCCCCCCCCATTTCTGGACAAAAAAACTATAAAACTATAGTCTTATGTATTTTTCTGGTTTCTGCTGAAATATGTCTTTCATTAGGGTGAAGTCAAGTTAAATTGGGCCATCAGTTAAAGCACTAAGAACCCCAACCTTATCTGGCCCATTTTAATTTGTTAGATAAAATGAGCCAGTAATTTCAGTTAATATGTGCCACCTGACTTATGTTATGCTGTGTTCCACTTATTGAAACCTATTCAAATATTACAAATATTCAAGCCTGGATATGTCATAGTCATATTGTAAATGAATGTTGTAAGGGTAATTTTCTTAATTGATTCTTAATTGACAATGTGTGTTAACATAAAGACAATCACATGATTACAAGTAACCTTTTAGTGTTAATCCTTATTACTATTAGACCACTATCTGAATTAAGTGCTTACTATGAATCTTTCTCTGTCTCTCTCCCAACAGACAGACAGCCTTTGACCTTAATGTCTCTGCTTCTCCTAGAAGGGGGTAGCTAGCACATTCTGGTCTTACAGCAAGGTCAACAAGGGGTATTCAGAAGACAAAATACTGATAAATGTTAGTGCCCAGCTTCATGTCTTTTTGTTTTGGCAAAGCCTCCCCTTCTGGAAAAGTGTGTATAAGTCTTACTATGTCTGATTCAAATCAGGAAGCTAGTAAGCTTTCTCACTTTCTGTTATTTCTTTGCAAATAAATACAAAAGTTAAACGGAATCATAGCTATCATTGTTTTTACTGGGATCTGTTTCATCAGATGATGCTCACCTGTGAAATGTTAAAAATGGCATTTTTCCCTAACAATGTACACACGCACACACACACACACACACAGTCACAGCCATACACCCATATAAATGCATATACACATATAAACACACAGATCCACCTCCACATCACTCACACACAAACCAGGCATGTGTATCTGCACGCATGCACCCACACACAGATCTTTTTTTTAAAACAATTTCTTGTCATACCTTGTTCAACTAAAAATGAAATAAAGGATATTCATTGTTCAGAATTAAGCTTTTGCTGCCCGATTTGGCCCATTTCAATTGAACAGGTGGCCCATTTTACCTGATCACAGAATGCTTGTCTTGGAGGGGAACATCTGATACTTAAATAGCTCTAGGACTAAAGCATTTGTTTTTATTACACAATTCCAACACAGAATGAAAGAGGAGACCTGACTTAATAAACAAGAAACATATCTGAAAGTTGAGGATTGTGTCCATAGCTTTTTTTTATGGTGTGAAAGACGATTAGCGCAATTTACCTGACTTCACCCTAGAAATATTTCAAAACACATGGCTTTCACAAAAAGTTTTGAATCAGTGAGAAATATTTACGTCTTTGAAAGAAATTGAAGCTTTGATTGAAATTGATCAAAAAATACTGCCAAGACACTATTACTGCTTTCTACAAAGGCCCATTTTCAGCAGCCATTAGTGTAACACACCGTTACCTCAGTCATGCTAATGTGCCAGTTTGGTATTAGAGGAACCATTCCCATTACAGTACGCGCAGGAGAAATCAATTGCGCTGCTTAACGAAGCTTCAAAAAATCGTTAAGAGTACACTGGAATTTCTTTCGTTGAATTTTCATTTTAAAATGGGCAAAAGGTAACTTCTTCTCAAAACTTTAATTGAATTGTTTATGGAGATGAAGGCTATTCCCTGTGCGAGACTGCCAAGGTGTTCAGGTGTGTCTTGAAAGAAGAACGCAAACAAGAAATAACCAGGATAGAACAAAAAGTGGAAGGCCCTGATGCACAAACCTGCAAGAAGGAAAGTACGCCAGTCTCTCGTGTGAGAAACGCAGGTCCTCAGATGACAGCTTCATTGATCAGTACACGCCAAACATCAGTTCCACCGGCAAGTCAAGATACATTTTTTAATGTTCTTCTGTAAAGTTTCCTTGAAATATAGAACACAAACAAACACAACCCCAGGTCTCATCACTGGACAAGTTTCCACATCACACCATCAGGGGGCAGGCTAACGCACAGTACACGCGGGGAAAGGGTCATCCAACAAAATAATTATGAGGAAAAGTAGGAAATTGTGCATATTATTCATATTTGCAAGTTATATATTATATATGATATTTGCATCTATATATATATATATATATATATATATATATATATATATATATATATATATATATATGATTTGGGGCATAATGTGTTTTTTCCATAGGCCTGTGTTTTTATGTGACTGAGAGGTTGCACATGTTCTAAGGACGGCAGTATGCGTACGCGTTTGTGCATGAGCGCATCAGCACGAATGAAAAACGGTCTTACTCAAACCAAATAAAACACTCGGGAGGATCCAAAGCTTTCTTTGTTTGGAAGAATGGGTGGTCCGTTGCTGAGGAACATGCCCAGAGCTTCAGCACAGTCAAAACATATCAAAAGCATACGCCCAGTAGATGGCGCTGCTGCTCAGTGTACACATTTTTCACTCACTTCAGGTTACCTACGTCTGTATTTCATGAAAAGTAGTACCTCAAAACTTAAAGGTTAAAACATTGTTACAAGACCACTGTTAATCCCTTCCTATCATTGAAAAAGCCTCACTGACACGTCGACTCACCCTGTGTCTATAGTCCTTACATTCGGGTTTCAAAATACACAGTTAACGGGCCGACACTCTGTACCGAAATATTGTATAACTGTACAATAATACAATCTCATTGGTAGAAAATTGGTTCCAATTGCCACAGCTAATGGCAATTCAACGTCTGCACGTTTACAGAGAAGGGGGAGGGATAAACAGAGTTGTGGTTGAAGGTGTTTGTTGCTGCTATTCCTCTCATGACTGCTTTATGATCGAAATTACCTATTGTACCTTTAACAACGAATGGTAATGATGAAGAAGAAACCAAAACAAAACTTGTCAGAGAACACACTGAGTATGAAATATACACTCAGTGAGCACTTTATTAGGTATTTATTACTTCTTTTTTTTTTTTTGCCTATCCACTTATAGGTTTGACAGTTGTATGTTCAGAGATGCTCTTCTGCAAGCCACTGTTCTAATGTGTGCTTATTTGCATTACTGTCACCTTCAATCAGTCTGGCCCTTCTCCACTGACCGTTCTCATTAACGAAGCGTTTTGCCCACAGAACTGCTGCTCACTGGATGTTTTTAGTTTTTCGCACCATTCTCTGCAAATGCTAGAGACTATTGTGCGCGAAAATCCCAGGAGATCATCAGTTTCTGAGATACTCTGTCTGGGAACAGCTATAATTTCACAGTCAAAGTTACTTAAATCACATTTCTTCCCCATCTGACATAATAACTGAACCTCTTGACCATGTCTGCGTGCTTTTATGCATTTAATTGCTGCCACATGATTGGTTGATTAAATATTCGCATTAACAAGCTGGTGTACAGGTCTACCTAATAAAGTGCTCAGTGAGTGAACACTTATATACAGTTAAATGCAAACACTTCGTTGTTTTGTCTCTGCAATCCTAAAATGGCAAAACAGTGTCACTGTCCAAATACTTACAACCCGCACTGTATATGAGGTTATTTAAGATACAATTCAGTCACAATGGTATGATTTTGGTAGCTGCCTTTTGAATTAAAGCACTTTATATTTTCATTAATAGAATCTATTTTTTTTCCATGCCGACTGGAATAGCTTGGTAACTGGAATAACAGTAACAAATAGTGTGACATCAATGACAACTTCTCCACTGGCATTTCCGTGCATTTATTAACAGTAAGCTCTTCGACGGTGCACATAAATACTCATCAGGGAAGACACTTGCTTTTTAAAGCAGAAGATCATTTCACGCCCAAATGTATTTTCTGTACAAGCAGACAAAAGAGGATTTATATATGATTTTTCCCTGAATGACCCAAGAACCCGTAAAAAGTCTGCTGCCAGCACCATACAATTTTACCATGCGATTTTACATTCTCTGCAGATCCCCCCACCCCCGAAACAAGTGCTTTATGTAACAAGAGATGGGATGAAATGAAGTGAGGGGAATCCCATGTGTAATGAATTCCTTCAAAAGGTTTTTTTGTTCTTCAACTGAGTAATCTCACCACAGGCAGATGAAGGGAGAAATTCAGCCCTGAACAGGTCTCTCATGCCTGGGGGAGCTGGACCTGCTGGACAACGGTGCCGATGTAACACCCCACCCTTTAACAGTAGAGCGTTTTGAAACTCTGAGGAGAAATCCTGATCCAAACAAGGGTTCATTCATTATCCATCAACATTCATTACCCACAATCATCCATTATCCATCAACATTCATTATCCACCGTCATCCATTATCCATCATTAACCAACATTCATTACCCGCCATCATCCATTATCAAGCCACATTAATTATCCATGATCATCCACAATCATCCATCATCACCATTATCATTGTCTGGAGTGGCACTGCTGTGACTCAGGCGTCGGGTGGCGGTGGCCTTTGGGGAGTCGGGGGCTTCAGCGGGGGTGGCGGCTCGATGCCCAGCTCTTCCCGCAGCGACTCCAGACTCTGGTCCCAGCGCCGCTCGTAGAAAACGTTCAGGACACAGCGTGCCCGGCTCCCACTCCTCAGTGCCCACGGGCCCAGGGACGTCACCAGCGGCTGCAGTCGCCTGGCACGGGAACAGCGAGAGCGTCACGACACTCCACACCAGGGACCGTAAACCTGTCCTGGGGCACCACAGGCTCTGCATGGTTTCACTGCTCCTCAGCACTCCATTGGCCAGTGAAACCAGCTGATTACAGAGTTAACACGCCTCGCTGGATGTCTAAATCGGCTGCCAGTTTTCAGATGAAATAACAACCAGCAGACCTCTGTAGCTCTCCAAACATTCAGTCAGGACAAAATGCAAAACTGTTTAAATTCAAATTCACACTGCTTTTTATACTAACTGCTAGCTGATGTCTTCTTGAACTAACATAATTAGCACTTTATTTGGTATTTACTATACTCATTTTTAGACTTATTGGTCTTCTGCTCCTGTAGCCGATCCACTTAGAGGTTTGACGCGTTGTGTGTTCAGAGATGCTCTTCTGCACACCACTGTTGTAATGCGTGGCTATTTGCGTTACTGTCACCTTCCTGTCAGCTACCAGTCTGGCCCTTCTTCTCTGACCTCTTACATTGACAATGTGTTTTTGCCGGTAGAACTGCTGCTCGCTGGATTTTTGTTTTTCCCCCCCGCATCATTCTCTGGAAACTCTAGACACTGTTGTGCATGGAAATCCCAGGAGAGCAGCAGTTTCCGAGATAATCAAACCACCCTGTCTGGCACCTACAATCATTCCATGGTCAAAGTCACTGAGATCACATTTCCTCCCATTCTGATGGTTGATTAACTAAGCCATATCTGCATGATTTTATGCACTGCTGCCACACGATTGCCTAAAATAAAGAGCAGCCAGTAAACCAGCAAATTAAGAAACTAAAACGCATAACACAGAAGTGCACACAAAACTAATCATCTAACGCAAGGTGGGTGCAAATTTTTATAAGAACTTTTTTTAATACATTTGAGGTGGCCGGGGGCGGCTGGGGAGGAGTGGAGGACTGGTGATGATGATGCTGTGGGTGGGACCAGCCCACCGGTAGTCTTGGACCATTTAAAAATAAATGGTCCAAGAGGTGGTTTAACCACTGGAGAGTTGCTTTCTTGATTTCCAATTGATGAGTATGGTTTTTTTTGACGATTGTTAGGGCTATGCGTACCGGTTCACTGTTTATTATGGTGAGATGGCAGGTCGCCAAGCAGGCATGTGGATGGGATAAGTGGTATTGAGTGAAAGAGCGCCTTAATCCAATGTATGACTAAGTTACCAAAGCTACATGTTTTAATTGTTTTGAAAAGAAATGGCCAATTTACCCTATGAAATGCTTTTTCTGCGTCAAGAGATAACATTATGGAATCAATTTTTGTTTGTTGTTGGTATCTTATGAAACTGAGTAGGCGGCTGGATGAGTTTCTGTTTCTTTAATGAATCTTGTTTGGTCTGGGTGGATAAGGTGAGGGATAACTGATTCCATTCGGTCAGCCAGTACCTTGCAAATTATCTTGATGTCGGCGTTGATAAGTGAGATGGGTCGATAGCTAGAGCAGAGCGTTGGGTTCTGGTAGAACAGAGATCAGTGCTGTATTCATGTGTGGAGGAATGGACGTTGAGTTTTTAATATCGTATACCATTCTAATAAATAGTGGTGAGATGGTGTCCTAGAAGTGTTGCAGAATTCTAAGGGGTAGCCATCCAGTCCTGGTGCTTTATTGTTCGGAAATTGTGATATGGCTTTTTTGTATTCTTTTGGGGTGAATGGTGCATCCAGCATAGTAGTTTGTTCGCCATTTAATTAGGGGAGCGTGACACTACTGAGGAATTTGTTAATCTTGTGGGATTTGTTACTTTTTCCAGGGGTTTATAATTGGTTGTAGAATGTTATAAATGCAGAGTATATTGCATGTGGGTCATGGATGGTGCTGACTGTTTGGAGTCTTTGATGGCTTTTTAAATGGTTCGCTAAGAATTTTCCTGATTTGTCCTTGAACTCAAAGTTATTGTAGTGGAGTCTCTGAAGTAAAAAGTGTGTCTTCTGATTGACAATGTTATCCAGTTGGAATTTTGTAAAGATGAGTCTGTTGTATCTGAGGCATAGATATGATTCCTTTTAGAGATTTCCTTTCCAGATTGTTTTCTTGTTCTACTCTTTTCTTTTTTCTGTATGAACTGTATGCTATTATTTGTCCTCTTAATACTACTTTAGTAAATCCTACGTAGATATTGCCACCTTGTAGCAACTGCTTATGCTTTAGGAAATCAGATATTCCTTTGGATGTTATCCCTTCAGCAAGAATCATGTGACCATGACATACACACACCTGCCAGAGAGGCGTAGAGGTCCCAGTACAGCTCCCAGAATGCACATGGGCAAGCCGGTCTGAGCAGCCTCAAACCACTTCACTGCAACCTCACCTATGAGAGAGAGAGAGCGAGCGAGCGTTAAATCTGCAGGATGAAGGATCCAGGGCAGGAAACGAACTTTTTAGTCCAATTTGAACCATTTCCTCAGACAACTTGATGTTTCTGAGAGAACAGGACCTCCAAGATATGGGTGGTAACCCGTCAAAGTGGCTGGTAGACAGAGTAGACAAACTCACAGCCACAGATACCAGCATTTGGCTGGTAGCTGCTGTTAATTTCCCACCCTGCCACTAACACATAGCGGTTTGAGCCAGTCCAGGGCTCTGTTCAAAACCACATACTAGCATAGTACTCATACTAATTTTCCAATAAAAAGCACTCACCGAGCATGTTGGTGGGCATGCCCAGCAGTGTGTGCAGGAGGTCGTGCACCTCACGATAGCGCTGCATGACGTACGCTAGCTCCTCGCTGTCCACAAACTTCACATCCGCCCGTGAGTCTGGTGTCACTCGCTGAGGGAGAGGGAGAGGGAGAGAGACAGAGACAGAGACAGACAGAGAGGGAGGGAGGGAGGGAGGGAGAGAGAGAGAGAGAGAGAGAGAGAGAGAGAGAGAGAGAGAGAGAGACGACAAGAACGCGCCATTCAGCCCAGCAATGCTTGCAGTTTCCAACCATTAAAGGGCACCAAAAAGCTAGAAAGTATCTTGCACCTTATCAAGGCTGACCTGTGTTCAAGAACGCAGACGTTTGTGCGTGGCAAACAAAAATAGTTTGCAACAGGGAAGACACCAAGAGAACAAAAGTAGACTATCATTTCGTGTTATAATGCACTTCAATCAATGTAGCTAATATTTATTATGACCTTTTTTTTTTTTAATCACATGTAAGCAGCTACAGTAATGAACTAACTAGCACTTCGACTAGTTGCTTTCATTCGTTTTTTTATGGTGTTGGTGGCAAACAAACTGGACCCCACTGTAAGTCATTCTCTTCGGTGCAGAAACCCTTTGTTATCAAATGACTAATTATGTTAAGAAAAAGCCATGCTGTAGCCTCTTGACCAATTTCTTACATTTCAACAGATTTGGAATCAGCTCAGCTAGCTTGAGTGTACCAAAGGAAATCCTACTCAGGACATTAAAAGTTTAATTATGAAACATTGCAGTCCTTACTTCCCACCGCCCAACCACCTGTCCTCTTGACCCCATCCCCTCTCCCCTCCTACAATCTATATCTGAGGACATTCTCCCTTTTCTCTCCTCTCTAATCAACACCTCCCTCTCTTCCGGCACCATGCCCTCTTCCCTGAAGAGGGCCAGAGTCACTCCCCTCCTCAAAAAACCTACTCTTGACCCCTCTGCCCTGAACAACTACCGGCCTGTCTCTCTTCTTCCCTTTCTCGCTAAAACCCTGGAACGGGCGGTCTGCTCCCAACTGTCCACTTATCTTCTGCACAACAATCTCCATGATCCCAACCAGTTTGGCTTCAAGAGTGGCCACTCCACTGAAACCGCCCTGCTCGCGGTCACTGAGGCACTCCACTCTGCTAAAGCAAAATCCCTCTCCTCTGTCCTCATCTTCCTCGACCTATCAGCCGCCTTCGATACAGTCAACCATGAGATTCTGCTCTCATCGCTGTCTGGGATGGGTGTCACAGGTTCTGCACTCGCTTGGTTTTCCTCCTACCTCTCTGGTCGCTCCTACCAGGTGACTTGGAGGGGCGCAGTCTCCGACCCTCAACCCCTACGAACTGGAGTCCCGCAGGGCTCGGTTCTTGGGCCTCTCCTCTTCTCGCTATACACCATGTCTCTTGGTTCTGTTATCTCTTCCCACGGCTTTTCTTATCACTCCTACGCTGATGACACCCAACTCTTAATTTCCTTCCCCCCCGACACCCAAATCACCACACGGATCTCTGCCTGCTTGGCTGATATCTCTGCGTGGATGACTTCCCATCACCTGAAGCTCAACCTTGCCAAAACTGAGCTTCTCTACATCCCTGCTAAGTCCTCTCCGTCAATCGACCTCTCATTGACTGTTGAGGACTTTGTAGTTTCCTCCTCCCGTACGGCAAAGAA
The DNA here is from genome assembly GCF_963514075.1 of Conger conger. Lineage (NCBI taxonomy): Eukaryota > Metazoa > Chordata > Actinopteri > Anguilliformes > Congridae > Conger > Conger conger. Next base: position 8,949,938 of record NC_083771.1, read on the forward strand.
TCTTGGGGTGAGTCTTGATAACTGCCTCACCCTGGCTCCACAAGTATCCTCCACTGCCAGAACCTGCAGGTTCTTTCTGTATAATATACGCCGTATCCGTCATCTCCTGACTGAGAAAGCCACCCAGCTCCTAGTCCAGGCGCTCGTCATTTCCTGCCTGGATTACTGCAACTCCCTCCTAGCCGGTCTCCCAGCTTGTGCCATCAAGCCCCTCCAGCTGGTCCAGAATGCTGCAGCCCGCCTGATCACCAATCAGCCCAGGTCGGCTCATGTCACCCCGCTTCTCATTGGCCTCCACTGGCTTCCCATTGCCGCACGCATCCGTTTCAAGGCCCTAGTGTTGGCATTTCAGGCTGCTAAGGGGACTGCCCCACCTTACATACAATCCCTGATCACTCCCTACTCCCCAACTAGACCACTCTGGTCTGCCAGCTCTGGTCGCCTTACGGTTCCCTCTCTACGTGCACCTGGCGGTCGAGCTGCACGTTCACGCCTGTTTTCCATTCTCAGTGGTGGAATGACCTGCCTACCACTGTCAGAACAGCAGAATCCCTCCCCCTATTTCGACGCAGACTCAAAACCCACCTTTTCAAACTCTACCTTAGTCCTCCCTCCTGATTTCCCCTGCCCCTCCTTTCAGATATCCCTATCCTTGTCTAACCCCCCCAAAAAAAAATAAAAAAAATAAAATAATAATAAATTCTGATGACAACTATGTTTAGAACAGCATTTCCTGTGTATTTTGCTAGTTTCTGGATGTGATGCTCTGACTTATGGTAGAACCTATGCACTTGTAAGTCGCTTTGGATTAAAAGCGTCTGCCAAATGACTAAAATGTAAATGTAAAATGTAAGTCACACTCCTGGGTCATGGGCGTGTGTCACGCTTACATTGTCCTCCAGGAAACGGAGGTATTCCCTCCCGAGGGACCCATCTGGGAGGGTCCTCATGTGGGACAGGTCCAGAGTGGACAGACGGATGCGTGGACGCTCTCTGGGGGGGAGAGGCACATTGAATGATTTACCGTAACCCTAACCCTAACCCAACTACCATTATATGGGGCTTCCCATCGACTCTTCAATAACTAAATAATATAATTTCTAAATTTGTCAATGGAATAAGAACATTTCACTTGTCAAGCAAACGGTAACTTAAAACAAGCTAGTATTTTCTACTTGGGAGAAGAAAAAAAAGATCTTAAGTCGTACAAGATGAAGAGGGGAGAGTGGCTGTATTCTAGGGGAGCTAACACACAGTGAGGAGAGAGGCTTTACACAGTCAGACGCACCTGAGAATGCTGTCGCCTTCCGGATCGTTCTTCATCCGATCCCGCAGCTTCAGCAAGGTCAGGTGACCTGTAGTCTCCCCCAGCACCGCCACCATATCTGTAAGCACGTGAACAGGAACTCACATTATCAACCAATCATCCATTCAGGACGTCACACAGCTCATGATGTAATCAGTAGGTGTGCAATCTGTGTATACTAAGTACTATCGATAGATCTGCCTGTATCAGTATCATTCATTGGGTTCCTGGGAAGATTCCAAAGATCACTGACTTATATTTCAGAAAACACCTATGGTATTTTTATTTCTCAGAAGCAGAAAGGAAACTGATACTGATACAGATAGAGTTTCAGGGTAATTCCAACAATATGGTCAGTGCTGGGCGATGGGTGGTTTTGGGTGGGCGTCTCACCGTGCCTGTAGGGGTCATGCAGGGCCGCCAGCCCAGAGCCCACAGACAGCAGAGCCTTTTGGAGTGGGTTTGTGCTGATGTGCCCCCGGTACAGCCTGTCATAATTCACCCCTGACCCCAGGTCCGTGTGCTGATGCTGCCCAAGGCTCACTGCTGGAGAGAGCACAGGAGCTCTGCATCATCAATATCAGTAGCACAATCACCCCTCCAAAAACAACTTGAACTTTATTTCAAAATGAGCATTTCCCTCAGAACCATGAATCAAAAGAGTAGATTACATTACATTAGTTATTGCACAGAAGAATAGCATTTGTTTACATGCACGCGTGAACAGAAGTTCCAGAACGCTAATAATTCTCAAATGGAACACTTGATTGTCGTGGTGCCGTTTTCGGTGCCGTCTGAGTCCTACTCTTATCATTGATAGAACGGTAAGAAAAATGCGAGTTTAAAAGTCACTAAAACAGTGTGTATTATCACATCAAAATGCTAGATACGGACAATTTATGTCCACAATACGTTAATTTAAGGTTGAACAGAACTAATGTATAGGGGCGACATGGCTCAGGCAGTAAGAGCAGTCGTCTGGCAGTCAGAGGGTTGCCGGTTCGATCCCCCGCCCGGGCTGTGTTGAAGTGTCCTTGAGCAAGACACCTAACCCCCAAATGCTCCTGACGAGCTGGTTGGTGCCTTGCGTGGCAACTGATCGCCGTTGGTGTGTGAGTGTGTGTATGAATGGGTGAATGAGAAGCATCAATTGTACAGCGCTTTGGATAAAGGCGCTACATAAATAAAAAATAAAAATAAAAATAAAAAATAGATTTACTTCAACCATATTAAATCTGTGAGCATTAAATTAGAGCAATTAGAAAATAGCTGAAGCTTTTTGCTGAACACTGAAAACAGAGGTGTCCCCAACTCACCACCATGATTAGCCTTAGACTGTAATGGCACTTATGATTAGATTGTATAGATATTGTTACTTGTATAGGTATTGTTGTTTTTTATTGGCTGTTGTATTGTTGTATTCTAGCTGCCAACTGTGGTATGCTAGTTTGAAAGTTGATTGTACTCTTCAAGGGTTCTGATTTTCTGTATGTTTACACTAGGACTCGGAACTGTACTGTCCTCTCATGTCCTCTTTGCACTTGTTCTTGTGTTTGATTTGCACTTTGTTGTACGTTGCTCTGGATAAGAGCGTCTGCTAAATGCCATGTAATGTAATGTAATGTAATGTAATGTAATGTGTCCAGCAACAGAAAAGCTTGTTACTAATTTAAACAGCAAAATGCCAATAAAACGTGAAGGAATCTCTTCAAATTCTCCACTTAAAGTGGAAATTCACTGCTTCCTTACAGTAAGTTACGTTTGGAGGAAGTTACGCACGGCCGCATCCCAGGCTTCTTGTCAAGCTTCATTCATTAGCGTGTTTTGTTTAGTTGCCACACAATGGAGATACCAGGTTACACAGTAGTGGAGAGTGTAAACAGAAAAGGCACCTGGACAGAATCGAGCAAGACAACGCAGGCAAGTACTGTGTGGTGTTCTATGCGCGTGGTACGGCAATACTAGAAAAATAAATACAGATAGTTCGTAAATACGCTAGGTAACAATTATATTTACAACATGTAAACGTTAATGCAATTATATTCAACCTAGAAATAACACGAATCGGTGTGAGAAAGCACTTAATTGAACAGTTCATTTTAGCTAAGTTAGACTAACGTTAACCTGACATCTTTTAACCCTTTAATGTCCTCGCCAAGTAAAGAGCCATGGAAAACACATTATATGCTCTAACAAACGGTCAAGCAGAACATTAAAGGGTTTAAAACTGCCTAGCGTGTTGATGCTTGGTATATGTTAGCTTACCACTACTGCATTTAGCTCACTACATCTTGGCTAACTCGCTACTCCAAATTTCCGATGTACATTAATCGCTGGCTTCTAAGATAACCGAGGGGGCTCCACGCGACAGTCATGTCGCATCTACCTGGAAAAACTGCCCATAAAGGACCTCGAGTTGTGCGCCGTGCTGCGTTGAAAGCTCGGAGAGTTTTGATATTTAGCAACGACATCGCGAATCAACTGCGTCAAATCATCTTCTTCTGTTGTTCAATAGTTGTTCTTTAACCAGCATCCTATTGATGCATTACCGCCACCACGTGGACGGAGTGCCCATTTTCCCAGCACCACTGAGTTTTGTATTCTTCAATTCTGTAAGTGTCTACGTTTCACCATCGTCCCAGCATTCATTCATTCATGAAATTTAAAATAACCTTTAGCCTCGGCTCTACACATCGGTATTTGTAGGTCAATGGTCTGCAGCCTTCGGCTTTCGGTCTGAAACAGGTTACTTGCCGACAATTCTTTTTAACGTTTTTACCTTCGTCAGAATGATTATTATTTCTAACATTTTATTTCAGCAAATGTCACTTATACATTTCAATTAAGAATCATATGATGACAAATGTCATACCGGATAAATACATATTTTTTGCTTTTACATTATTCAAATTTGTATGTACGTTTCTACATACATTTGGGAGGACAACCGAAAAAAATATTTCCAGAAATCAACATGAATATTGTGACTAAAATATCAGTTCAACCTTAAATTAACGTATTGTGGACATAAATTGTCCGTATCTGGCATTTTAATGTGATATACACACTGTTTTAGTGACTTTTAAACTCGCATTTTCTTAGCGTTCTATCAATGATAAGAGTAGGACTCAGACGGCAGCGAAAACGGCACCACGACAATCAAGTGTTCCATTTGAGAATTATTAGCGTTCTGGAACTTCTGTTCGCGTGCAAATGCTATTCTTCTGTGCAATTACTAATGTAATGTCTACAACAGGCTTTCCTTTCCTTCGCTAAGTGGCTATCAAGCATTATTAAATGAAGAGCTAAGATCCTCCGGGGTTAGTTTAATGACTTCCGGTTTGCATTGGCAACAAAAAACAAAATAAACAACTAAGAACAAGGAGGACTGTGTGCATTTTCATATATGGAAAAACAACATGGAACTGAAAACTGATATTATAAATGCTAAAAAATGAAACTAATAACAATTCAAAATGTATTGTTCAGTTCACGTGCACACACAGCGGTCTACATTCTAAAGCTCTAAAGCTCCACTTTGCCCCCCTCGTTATGGGCGTGGGAGGCAAAACCCCAGCTTGATAAAGACGGTCCAAAAGAAAACGACTACTAAAAGAACATTTCGGTGAGTGAATATTTCCTTGCGTCTAGTTTCCTGTTACCAACAACATACTGCTATTTATATTTCACAATAGTGCAACTTTTTGAAATAGGTGGCAGTTGTTTACTTCGGGATCTGAGCCAATCACCGCGAGGTCTGGGTTCATGTAGATATTTTGTTTCATTTAAATTGGGATTTATAGTTAGGTTTAAAGAAATGTGCGATTAAAAGCACATAGAAAATACATGACTATTGCAGCCTGATCACTTCTTGAACACTTCTCGAACAATGCAACTTAACCCGACATCTCGTGAGACGTGGCAGCGTTTCTTAGTTTAATGAAATAATTTACTGGACTCAAGTAGCCTGTATAGTTAAAACATTTATTTGATAAGATTATTCCACAGCCACTGGTGTGTGTGTGTTAACAACAGAATGTTGTTAATATCCATACCTAATGCTTGTCAGTAGCATGGATTTCAAGTGTTAGAAATACTATACGTTTTGCAATTTATTACATTTTCAGTGAAATGTGTCATTTTAAACTATTTAAACTAAATTGAAGTTCCCTAAATTTCTAAAGAATATGCATAATATATCACCGACTGTAATTGATATAATACTGCCTAAAATCTATAGCATCAGTAACATGGCAACTATACTTTAAAGGTACAATAGGTAAGATTTTTGTGTTAAAACATTGTTACAAGACCATATTCCTTCCTATCATTGAAAAGTATCATTTGTTTGTGCTGTTTCTAATTAAGTGTAGTTGTCATTATAGTGTTGTTCTGCTGTTTGTTTGTTAGTGCAAGTGGTGTTTATTTAGATTACAGTGAAACTGGGTTGTGTGTTTGTTTCTCTCAGGTGAGCTAGGCTATTGAGTTAGGCTATTGTTTTCACTGGCTGGCAGGCCACAGCTTTTGTTGTAGAAGGAGCCAATAGTTTGCACCCTGCTTAGGGTATAATTACTGGCACAGCTGAACTCACTTTGTGTACAAAGTTGAGGGTGTCTATCTACGGGTGTCTGGGAGCCTGATGAGTGTTTCGGCTGCCTGCCCTCACTTCACTGTGTAGTAGTCCTCCTGTCCACCCTTGTTCCCCCTCCATGTGTTTCCTTCCCATTCCTCTCTCCTCTGCCCAGGTCCCAGTCAGGTAGGAGGTTTGCTTCCTGCCAACATGGCCAGAATATCTCAAACCTGATCTTCCCCCCCAGATCCGCTGGTGTTAATCTCTGTGTGGCTGGTGGCCTCTGGAACTGCCAGTCCGCCGTCCAGAAAGCAGACTTCATATAAGCCTATGCCTCCCACCTCAACCTTGACTTTCTTGCCTTAACTGAAACGTGGCTCTCACCAAAGAACACGGCCACCTCGGCTGCCCTTTCCTCTGCCTTCTCTTTTTCGTACACACCTATAACCTCTGGCAGAGGAGGTGGCACAGGTCTTCTAATCTCATCCTCATGGAGATCTAGTGTCTTCTCCTCGTCCTTCTCCTTCTCTTTTGAATTTCATGCGGCTTCTGTTACTTTCCCTTGCAATCTCTTTATTATTGTTGTTTATCGCCCCCGGGTCCTCTAGGGAGCTTCTTGGATGAGATGGACATCCTCCTTAGCTCCTCACCAGTCAATGACACTCCCCTGATCCTCCTGGGTGACTTCAATCTCAACTTAGAGTCCACCCAGTCTACCTTTCTCTCCCTCCTTTCTTCTTTTGACCTTACCCTCACACTTTCCCCTCCCACCCACAAAGCAGGCAACCTTCTTGACCTCATCTTCACAAGGAGCTGCACAATAACAAACCTCTGTAACACCACTCCATATATCTGACCACTCCTTCATCTCTTTTTCTCTTCCACTCTCCTCTAACACCCATCCATCTCTCCCACCATCCACTGTCACCTGTTGGCGGAACCTACACCACCTGTCTACCTCCACCCTCTCATCTACAATCCTCTCCTCCCTACCATCCGTGGAGTCTTTCTCTCAACTGTCTCCCGACGATGCTGCTACAACCCTCATGTCCTCCCTCTCATCTTCCTTTGACTCTCTGTGTCCTCACCACCAAATTAGCTTGGGCCTCCCCCCCCAGTCCTTGGCTTTCTGATGCTCTACGAGCTGTCCGAACCAAACTGTGGGCAGCGGAGAGAAAATGGAAAAGGTCCTGCCTCCCAGTGATATAGCTTCCTTCCATGCCCTCCTATCATCTTTCCATTCCTCTGTCTCTCTAGCTAAATCTTCCTTCTTTCACTCGAAAATTAACGCGGCCGCCTCTAATCCCCGCAAACTGTTTTCAACCTTCTCCTCTCTTCTGGCCCCCTCTCCCCCCCACCTCCCTCATCACTCACACCTGATGACTTTGTCTCCTTCTTTGAAAAGAAGGACGATGACATTCACAATTCCTTCTCCCAACCCTCTCCCCCTGCTGACCCTCCAAACCTTCCCCAACTCCCTAGCATCCTTTTCTCCCATCTCTGACTCCAACACTTTGAAACTCCTTACATCCCACTGCACGACCACCTGTCCTCTTGACCCTATATCACTGAGTCACTCCCCTGCTCAAAAAACCTACTCTTGACCCCTCTGCTCTGAACAACTGTCTCTCTGTCTCTCTTCTTCCCTTTCTCGCTAAAACTCTGGAATGGGCGGTCTGCTCCCAACTGTCCACTTATCTTCTTCACAACAATCTCCACGATCCCAACCAGTCCGGCTTCAAGAGTGACCACTCCACTGAGACCGCCCTGCTCACGGTCACTGAGGCATTCCACTCTGCTAAAGCCAAATCCCTCTCCTCTGTCCTCATCTTCCTCGACCTGTCGGCTGCCTTCGATACAGTCAGCCATGAGATTCTGCTCTCATCGCTGTCTGGGATGGGTGTCGCAGGATCTGCACTTGCTTGGTTTTCCTCCTACCTCTCTGGTCGTTCCTACCAGGTGACTTGGAGGGGCTCAGTCTCTGACCCTCACCCCCTACAAACTGGAGTCCCGCAGGGCTCAGTTCTTGGTCCTCTCCTCTTCTCGCTATACATGTCTCTTGGTTCTGTTATCGCTTCCCATGGCTTTTCTTACCATTCTTACGCCGATGACACCCAACTCTTTATTTCCTTCCCCCCCCGATACCCAGGTCACCACACAGATCTCTGCCTGCTTGGCTGATATCTCTGCGTGGATGACTTCCCACCACCTGAAGCTTAACATTGCCAAACTGAGCTTCTCTACATCCCTGCTAAGTCCTTTCTGACAATCGACCTTTCACTGACTGTTGAGGACTTTGTAGTTTCCTCCTCCCGTACGGCAAAGAATCTTGGGGTGACTTTTGATAACTGCCTCACCCTGGCTCCACAAGTATCCTCCACTGCCAGAACCTGCAGGTTCTTTCTCTACAATATACACCGTATCTGTCATCTCCTGACGGAGAAAGCCACCCAGCTCCTAGTCCAGGCGCTCGTCATTTCCCGCCTGGATTACTGCAACTCCCTCCTAGCCGGTCTCCCAGCTTGTGCCATCAAGCCCCTCCAGCTGGTCCAGAATGCTGCAGCCCGCCTGATCACCAGTCAGCCCAGGTCGGCTCATGTCACCCCACTCCTCATTGGCCTCCACTGGCTTCCTATTGCCGCACGCATCCGATTCAAGGCCCTAGCATCCGATTCCCCTTAGCAGCCCCTCAGGCTGCTAAGGGGACTGCCCCAATCCTTGATCACTCCCTACTCCCCAGCTAGATCACTCCGGTCTACCAGCTCTGGTTGCCTTATGGTTCCCTCTCTACGTGCACCTGGTGGTGGAGCTGCATGTTCATGCCTGTTTTCCGTTCTGGTTCCTCAGTGGTGGAATGACTTGCCTACCACTGTCAGGACAGCAGAATCCCTCCCCCTATTTCGACACAGACTAAAAACACACCTTTTCAAACTGTACCTTAGTCCTCCCTCCTGATTTCCCCCGCCCCCCTTTCTGATATCCCTATGCCTCTTGTCTAGCCCCCCCCCCCCCCCAAAATAAAAAAAATATGACTTATGATGACTATAGTACTTTAGAACAACACTTCATGTGTATTTTAATAGTTATGGATGTGATGCTTTAACTTGTGGAAGAACCTATGCACTTGTAAGTTGCTTTGGATTAAAAGCGTTTGCTAAATGACAAAAATGTAAATGTAAAAAGGCTCACTCACATGTTGACACCCTCTGCCTGTGTTTATAGTCCTTAAATTTTCAAAATATACAGTTGACGGGCCGACACTCTGTACCAAAACATTGTATGGCTATACAATAATTCAGGCTCATTGGTTGAAAATTGGTTCTGATTAGGGCCGCGGTGGCGCAACAGGCTAAGATGCAGCAGACTTGCGGTTGCAGTTCACTGCAGTTGCACACCGGGGACCGGGGTTCGATTCTCGGTCCTGCCAAAAGCCAAGTTTGGCCGGCTCACGTGGAGCAGCATAATTGGCTCGCTGCTCCAGTGGGAGGGACTTGGCAGGGTTAGTAGATTGCCGCACAATAAAAAGCACGGTTACCAGTATGTGGCGAGATGGCTTGAAGAAGGTGTGTCGCTCTCCGTAGGGCCGCAGAGGGACGGGGTGTGGGCGGTGTATCTAATACTAGCTCTAATTGAATTAGACAGGGTACAATTGGCTACCAAATTGGGAGAAAAAAGGGAAAAAATCGGAAAATAAAATGATTAATCGAAAATTGGTTCTGATTGCCACAGCCAATGGCGTGGGCGGGTTTCAATGTCAGCGTGTTCACAGATCAGGGGAGGGATAAACAGTGTTGTGGTTTGAGGGTGTTTGCTGCAATTCCTCTCTTGACCGTTAGAAGTTCAAAATGAGCTATTGTACCTTTAGGGGTGCACAGGTGAACCCCACGGTCGCAGGAAAAATTCTGGGCCTTAGCAGTGCAAAGGGCATGCAAGGGTTCAGTTGGTTAGGGGTCCACAAAGTGTTTCATTGCTATCTTGCCATGGCCATTGGTTTATTGGGTGCCTGTGGACTGCATGTGAAAGCTGCATATGACTGGTCTTCCTCCGACTCCACGCTATGCAAGCTTAGCTGTAGTCTGCGGCGAGACTGGTGACACCATGTGTTTTGGAGGAGAACTGCAGATATCAACAGTCCCACATTGGGCACCAAATTTCATTTCTTTTTTTAAATCAATTGATAAAATACACCTTCACTCAAAATTGAATGGAGAAGGATAAATTATCATTTTAATGTAATGCATTTAGAGTAGCAAATAATAAAGGTGTGTTGGGTTATATGTAGGGCTCGTTCCAATGGCTTATTTTCTCCTCTTTATTTTCTTTTCCTTGCTCCGGACCTGAACATCAACCGAGGTCCGGCATTTTTAAGGACATTCCAACCCCTTAAATGTTTCTTCTAGGAGCTAGAATTAGAAGTTAGGAACTCCCAATCTTTCCTTTGAGCAAGGAAAGTGTATCCTTTGCGGAATAATTCTTCGGACAGCCTGACGTATAAACGATTGACCTGTGAATCCAGCTCTCTCCATACGTCTGTAACTGCCTGACCTTGCTGCTTTTCCTAGCCTCTCCCGATGGGTGGAGCTAGGAGTAGAAAAGAGCAAGAAAAATAAAAGAAAAAGAGGAGAAAAATCAGCGATTGGAATGAGCCAGTATCTCTTTTTGCTAAATTGTTAAAGCCTGCCCGGCCTGATCCTAGGATTCTTTGTTGTTGCCGCCAACTGGAGCCCGGGGGACAGGTGAACAGATCTGTGCATGTCACCACTCCCTGGCGAATAGCTTTGTCTAGATAATAAAGAAACGAGAAGCACGCATCTGATCTCTCTCTGCTTGTTTCCAGCACAACAGTGTTTGCTGTTAGTTTTGTTATCTAAATAAAGGTCATACCCGATAGGACAGGCTGTTCTGTTGACATTTCATTTTATTTTGTTTCTGCTGGAAATATTTGCATCAGTGTTGCCTCAGCACGGCTTGTATTTTTCCTCTGAAAGCCAAAGAACTTTGTACACCATGCACCATGACTGCATGATCAGTGAATGTGAAAGAAGCGCACTTTATTTCACGCCATAGAATGACCGAAGGTTACTTTAGCCTCTGATAGCAATATAAGCTCACACTTTATCATAGCACAAACTGTTCTTGTTCGCACTGCTGCCTATCCCAGGTGAATGTTTCTACGGTTACGCTGTGCTAACATATTGGCCAATTGGGTCTTTTTCTTTGTCATGGAATCGCAAAATGGTGGCAGTTCTGAACAATATACTAATATAATTCCATGTATTTACTAATGCCCCCAGGCTAAAGACCTTCACCTTTGTGCCAGTCGTAATTATGGGATTATGGAATATGGAACAAATGAGATTGTTTTATGGCCATGAGGATCCTTGCACTCCAGCAATTTGCTGATTGGCAGACCTTGATGGGAATTGGCCTTGGAACTTCTTGCTTGCCCTTATGATTTTCACCCTTCAAGATGTGAGCTCTCAAACAACATTGGGGAAGAAATCTGATCAGTGACTATGACTGTAGAAACCTGTAGCCTTGTAATTTACAAGCACCTGAACATTTCTACACTACCACCGACTGCCTTTCAGACACGGTTTTGTATCAAAATACTTTTCTGTGCTCGATTGATCTTGCCTGGTGCACTTGAGCCAACCAAAAGGACCAGAAGGTGGGGCTTACACCTTTTGAGAGTATTTTTGTAGTTTCTAATACACCAGGCAGTAAAGGTCAGTACAGTATATAAAAGTATTTTAATGCAAAACAATTACTTATTTGACCTTTTACAATCAGATTTAGCCGGAGGTGGATGCGAATTCGCGTTCAGCTATGCCCACAATTGTCCTGCTAATACACTGAGAATATTACATGGCAGGGTGAATTCCCTCAGTGCTTTAAGCAGTAAATTGGTGGAAATGCATTCAGCATAAAGGATATGAATATCAGCATTGTACTGAATCAGGAAGAGCATGGTTTATTTACAGAAACTGCAAAACAGGATGTAGCTTGGGTTATTTGCTTCGGCTAGTTCCTGTTAACCCTTCTAGTTCCTGTTAACCCTTCTACACACAAAGTGTGCCCAATAAAAGCAGCCCAATAAAAATCATACAGTATGAAGAAGAAACACATTTTTTTTTTAAGAGATATCAAAGGAACTGGTGACCTCCTGGGTTTTTTGGGGTTTTTTTACAGTGTAGTAAAGGATTAGATACAGATAACCAGTATTTACAATGGCTATTATGGGCAAATCTGGGATTTGTGATCTTGTGAAAAGACAATGCATAAAGACTTGCGGTACAGTGAATCAACAGTTCTCCTCTTGAGTAAATGTCACATGGAATGTGACCTATGGCACACAATGAATGTTGATGGATGACAAGGCAGGCATGTGACATGGCAAATAAGTCACTGCATTCACGGGACGAATATCCTTCTGGCCGGACGAGGCTAAAAGTTGACCTTGTGCTCTAAAGTAAGAACAATGTCTCCGTTGCAGTCAGGGACACTGCTTAGATTTGGAAAGCAGGCCTCTACTGAGAGAACCTCCTATTTCAGCAACTCAAAGTGAAAGGCTTGAGTCTACAAAATTTCACAAGACTACAATCAGTAAGGGAACAATATTGCCAGGAAAAGTTGCTAAATCTCATTGTGTAAAATTGGAAACTATCAATCCAAGTACACTCAGAGCTGTTATTGGTCCAAAAGGCATTTCCAGTAAGACTGGATTATCAAATAAACACTCTTTAAGGATGCTCACAAACCAAGTCCACTGACTGCAAATGGTGACGCATTGTACCCCCAATTTGTCCATTTAATGGGCGGTACTGTAGGTGGGTTCCGTCTATGGGATCAATACAAAGAGGGACGTACCACAGAACACTATCGCTTAGATAGCGCTGCATTTGTTTGTTCCGGAAATATGTAACAATGTGGAGGACCGTTTATAAACCTTTTCTTATTTCTCCAAAACAGTCCACTAAAATAAGTTTCTGAAAACATTTGAGGTGAGAAATGAGCAATACAGTTGCTGAATCATATTTTATCTGCAACACCTAGTTTGTAAGTTTGATCCTAGTTTTGTGAGCCATTCGAGTTGCGCTGGAAGGCAGCTGATTAGCATGGGCAAATCATATGCAAACTGGCGAACGTTCGCGGCATTCGGCGGACTGTGAACTGAAAATAGAAATAATAATAAATAGAAAATAAATGGAATGCGTTGCGTGCCTGATTTGGTCTGTGCTCCCCTTTAATCCAGAACAGTTGGATAGCTATGTAAGGGTTATATGTTTATGCAGACACTCCACATTCTCCAGAATTTGTTTCGATATCTAGCACAAAATAGCAATCTTCGCCAAGAACGTCGGCTAACTGCCGACCCGCAAAGAGCATGGGAAACTCAATCCTCTCCTGGAAACCTTCTTTGTTTTTCTTCTTTTTTTTTGTTGCAGTGGTAAACATGTCTGTTTATCCAGAACTGTTTACAGAGCTATGTAAGAACGTTAAGGGTTAAATATTTATCATGCAGTAAATAGACATCAGTTCACAAGCATGCCATTTCTCTGCAGGTTTTAATGTCCTTTAAAATCCCACACATATTTGATTAATCAAAATATGAAATTATTGTGTGTGTGTGTGTGTGTGTGTGTGTGCCTTTAGAACATGCCCACATTCAAGTGTGCCTGTTCTCCATATCTAAGTGTGGGTGTTTGTTAGCAGGAACGCCCTATCTCTGACCCCTGGGATGCCATGGCGCGCTCTGGGCCCATGTTGTCGCTGCTGCCCTCTCTCTCCGGGATGCCCCGGCAGGTGCTGGCGGTTCCCATGGAGCCCAAGTACCTGTGCCAGCAGTGCCAAGGTGTGCTGAGGAAGCCCTTCCAGGCCCAGTGTGGCCACCGCTTCTGCAACTTCTGCCTCATGCAGCTCACCAGGTACCGCTCCTCTTCCTCCGCCCTTAACCCCCCTCCTCTCCTCGCTCCTCTTCCTCCCCATTAGCTCCTCCTCTTCCTCCTTATCCTCCTCTCCCTCCCCCTTCGCCCCCCTCTCTCTCTCTCCCTCACTCGCATGCACTGGGCATGCCCAGATCCCTGCCGTTCTGTCGAAGCTGGGCTGGGCAACGTCCTTGTGGGCTGCAGTGGCAGCAGCAGGAAGCTGCATGGGCTGAGAGTCTGAAAGATTCGCTGCGACAAGACCAGGTCCACTTAGCGAAAAGCGTGTGCTAGTTTTAATTTTAACGACAATTGCGATCCCAGAAATTTCACAAGCTTTTTACCATTTTTTGACCCAGACCAGGACCGCAGCTTCAGGGGAACATACCTTTAAAAAGCACTTCTGTCCATTTCCCTGTCTCAGACCCTGCGCAAGATTGGCCGTTCCTATAGCCTCGTGATTGAATTTGAGGAGAAACACAATCCAAATTGAAACCATTGATGCGTTTTGTTTTGCAGCCCTTCGGACAATCCCAAACCCAGGTCACAAAATGAACAGCATCAGATTATTTAAGCGAAAGATCTGTTCTACATTGCATTTGAGCTTTGTAACTCCGCAATAAACGTACCATGTATGGAACCTGCTTAGCACCGGTGCCGTGTGTAGAACACGGTTTGCATTGGGGCTGCGTGTAGAACACCGCTTGGTATCGGTGGCGTGTGTTAAACACGCAAAGCATCAGTGCTCTGTGTGAACCATGCTTCCCGTTGGTGGCTTTTTCATTCCCAGTTTTTGCTTCCAGTCACCAGGGGTGGATTCAACCATCTCGACCCGGGGAAAGGGCCTCGTCTGTATCACATACTGTGTGGTGATGCAATATTATGCGTCACACACACCTTCTCGTCAGACTCAGGTACTTCTCTCAAGCTGAAGTTTCTGTACTGTACTGCACTGCATCAGTGTTCCTTTTATTAAAAAAATGAAGAAATTACACCGTGGCTGTTTTCTTAAACAACAGTGGAAGTAATATAGAAAAAATGCTTCACGAGTACAAAGACGATTGCTCATTTCAGAAAGAGGCTCTAGTAGAAAACAAAGCAATGAAATGAGATGATGTATAGGGCATGTTTGCTGATGGAGCAGAGTTAATGAGGGGAGAGACCGACCACCCCCCCCTTCCCCCCACCTCCTGCACCCCCACAACTGTAACACCTCAAGACTGCCAGCAAGACCTATCAACAAAGTGTATGTAATCCCACCCCCACCCTTCCCCCCGCTTGACCCCCCCGCATCCCAACCCCCCACACCCCTGATTCCCTTCTCTGTAACCCTTTCTACATTGAGAAAATCTCAATCAAATTGTAAGAAATCCAAGCGATGGCGTGACCGTGGTCGCTAACCTGCACAGGAAGTCTCCCCCTTCAACCAAGCTTCCTGCATACTTCATGTGTGGCACATTATTCCCAAGAAGATTGCAAAATCACGCACATTCTGGAGTCATTTATTGTGTAGATTTAATGGTTCCTATTAACTAACTTTATTGTGTGTGTTTTTATTCTTCATTTTATAATTTAAAAAAATAAATAAAATAGTTTTAAACTTGGGCCCATTTTTACACTTTATTTCCGCTATGCTGATCAGTAATAATCATTTAACTTCTTGAATTCATTCGATAGCTACCAATGTAGTGATATCATAAATGCACTGTTTCATTAAAGTAAGATGTAGGCTACTGTGCGCTGCCAAGATTTAACCAGGTAACTTCTACACTAATGTATAAATTCCCAAATTAACAAGTTTGCTCGCTAGCTACATTGAATAATAATGCAAAATGTCTTGGGGTTGGCTACATGTTGCTTCGCTTAGGATATAGCAATACAATATGATACGTTTAATTCCCACAACTTGTGACAAATTTTAGTTTTATGACAAACTGACTACTTCAAGTCTACCATTTACTCATTAAAAACTTAGCTTCATAGCGACATTCTTTTTGGCCGGGGGATGGGAAGTCACACACGTAAAAATGCTGCCACCTAATGGCTCAGGCAGGTTTGTTCACGTTTAATTTTTACGCAAGCTAGGTACACTTATCTGACCTGCGGTTTAGTTTCTTTCAGTTTGACTTAGCAGTTTGTCCTGGTGCTTTTGCAACTGACTGTTGTGCGGTGGGAAGGCGTAGCTGTGTGTTGGTGGTGTTCCCATAGCACCAGGAATAACCGCCTTCACCACCTGTCGGTTATCCGAGTAGATTTAACGCTGAACCTGCACAGCAACAACACAACAGGCTGAAAACACTCCTGAGAAGACTAGCTTGAGCTTGTGACTGTGGATCAGCCTCTTCTTTTGATGTGTCATTATCATGATCTCTCCTCCATCATTCTGTCTTCTCATTTGCTTTCATACAGATCATTTCAAAATATTATTCTAAGCCCAGTTCATACCTAAACACGAACTCACTTCCTGCCTCCAAATGGCCGCAGCTCTGTTGAGAGGTGTGTAAGCTGCTGAAAATGAGTGTGGAAGTTGTCATGGAGACTCATTCAATGTTTATATATACTTATAATTCGGAACATTTCTGTTGAATGGAAGTAAGATGTGGGAGCAGGATGTTGTTTTTATCTTGATAGGAAACTGCCACTTATTAACTTAATGCCGGCAAAGCAAGCCCAAGATATAATCACTTGTACGACTGGATTATAGTTATGTAGCAAATTTATGAACAGTAACTGCTTTATGTAATGCATATGTTATATAATACATGAATGACAACAAAGGGTGCGGTAGGTGACCACTTACAATGCTAGGGAAACAGGTTAAGAGGGATTAGTTTGGGGGAAGAGGTCAGTCTGTCTTGCGAATGCATGAGAAACTGTTTGTATGTAATTGTTCTGCGCAGACCTGCTTGGGTTCTTGTATGTTACTCTTGAGTCATATACAATAAACCCTTTTGCATCGGACTCTGTTCCAGTTCCAGTTTTCAGCAAGTGTGTAGGGAACCCCCAGGACATCAGGCCCTGACTGGGGTAGTTACTCTACCACATTAGTCCTAAAGTCATTCCGCTCTGGGATTCTGTGCAGCAAAACCAGAAAATGGAAGAACAACCCCCCCACGCCTGCCCTCTCTGTAGCCCCCAACCTGTTTCCCTTCCCTCTGTATCCAAACACACACACACACACACACACACACACACATGCACATGCATACATACACACATACACACACACATATTTTTGCTGCAATGCTTTCATGTCTTCTTCCTTGTTCCTTGTTCTGTTTCTCTTTCTTTCCTCTTCTTATTATTTTTATTCTTATTATGCAAGCTGCCGAGAGCCAGATAGCAAGATAGCAGGATGCAGGGATATCTGTGATGTTTGCTGGCTGTTGCTCATACATTATAAATGAAACCACATTGCACCCTCTCCCCCTCCCCCCCAGCTCAGGGCCCAAGCCTTGCAAAGCCTGTCAAGAGGAGTCCATCTTTGAGGAACCCCAGTCCATTCTCAACATCAGCGATGTAAGTGTGCTCAACCCCTTCTGAAAAAAGTCACATGTGGAGAGTGCACATGTGCACGATAAAAATAATCCCATAAATTTCTGCCCAACGAGAGTGGAAAAGGTGACGTAGGCTATTTCAAGTCATGTTTTCATTCACATGTGAAAAAAGCCAAATCATGCGCAAATGTCCAGTTCAAATTTTCTTTCACATGTGAATATTTAACTTCACATTTCAATGTGAAATATGGTTTGTGGCAGTTACACAGGGCTGTGGTGCAATTGTTTTACAGGAAATTCCTCATAAATTCTGTTCTGCATCATATGGAAAGTCACCCAGGGAGCTCAGTTCCTGTTCCCATTTATTAATCTTACTTTGGAATCATAGAGAACTTCCCTGTCACTAAATCCAACTAAACAAATGTATTCTTATCTGAGTGGTATATCTGAAGGGTATTTTTTTTAATGTGTATTCTATGGGTATCTTTTTTCCCCAAAAAACAGGCTTTTCCAGACAATGCAGCACGGAGGGAAATCGACAGCCTTCCAGCCACCTGCCCCAATGAAGGCTGCTCCTGGAAAGGGAAGATAAAAGAATATGAGGTGTGTGTGTGTGTGTGTGTGTGTGTGTGTGTGTGTGTGTGTGTGTGTGGCAGAAAGAGAGAGGGAGAGACTGTGTGTGACTGTACAGTTAAGCATAGAGCATGCTGCCCCGGTGTTTACTCAGGGGTTGTCTCCCATCTGCAACGGGAAGGGAGCCAATCTTTTGAAAAATGCACCTTGGCGCCAGTTAGACCATGGTTTAAAAATACTTCCTTTTTAGGATGGGGCCTGTCTCACAGTTAAGCAGTGGCAGTAGCTGTATGGTTGCTGTCAGACCACAAAAAGTTGCATGCAGTATGTAATTTAGCACAGGAAGAGGTTAAGAGGTTTTGGGTTTGTTCATGCTTCATGCCTGTTGGTGATTGCAAATGTTTTTTTTTAAATGTGTATGACTTTGCATTGGCTGATTGCACAAGCCTACCGCTGTGCTTCACTGGAAGTGAAACCGTTTCTGTTTTGGTATTTCAGAAGAGAAGCTTAAAATGTAGTCCTCGCTGTTTCTTTGGTTATGACATAGCCGAATGCCCGCCATATATTTGCAGAAAACACAGTGCTGAACTCGTTAGAGGAATGTGGATGTGAAAACAAAGTCACTGGCTGCCTGGAAAGTACCCTGAGTAACCGCCTTCCCCTCCCCTCCCCCAAGGCAGAATTTATGAGTGTGTGGAAAGTCCCAGAAAGTTCCTGTGTACTGCGCCTTCAATACTCCCATCCATCAAAACATGTTTGCTTGCATTTACATTTGACATTTTGGCAGTCATGGTACTTTTGTGCATAACAATACTTTTGATTTGGCCTACATGTGGAAGTCTGTTTGCTAAAAACAGGGATTGAACAGGCTCTTTTACAGGGGCTGCTGTTTTCAGAACAAGTAATGTATGACAGTGAACTGCGTAGATAAGATAAGGGCGCCTATCTTGCATTTCATGTGAGAGGCGCTTTGAAATGCACACAGACCAAGGCGTATTTTCTAGAAGGGAAGTGTGGTGAGCACATGTCTATAAATGGTACTTGCTGTGCTTGGCTATATGCGAGCTCTGTGTGAACGTCTGCTCTTGGCTTGCTGCAGGGCTTACGTGCTGCTGCTTGTTTGGCTACGTCTCAGTTGCACTGCAGGGCCTGGGGTGTTGAGTGGGTCTGAAATGCAGTGAGGATAGCCTGCCTGGGGTCTGTCATGCTGGGTCTCCCGCACACAGGGTTCATTATGCAGGGCGGCCTGTAGCGTAGTGGTTAAGGTAAATGACTGGGACACGCAAGGTTCAGTGGTTCTAATCCCGGTGTAGCCACAATAAGATCCGTAAGAGCCGTTGGGCCCTTGAGCAAGGCCCTTAACCCTGCATTGCTCCAGGGGAGGATTGTCACCTGCTTAGTCTAATCAACTGTCCGTCGCTCTGGATAAGAGTGTCTGCCAAATGCCAATAATGTGATGTAAAGTAATGAGTGTGAGGGCTGAGGGAAGCACAGAAGGGGGGAAACTGGCCGACTGAAGCAGAACAAGGTCATTTTTAATGATTAATTTGGGAATTGTTGAGACCGGTGTGACTCCCCAACCATGTTGTGTCTTAACGTCTGGTGGAGTCATATCCTCATCATAAAGGGAAATGACTCAGTAACCAGTCACCTTCATCAGAACTGGATCTAGAATCATGAGAATGGCAAGACCTGGGTGTAGTCTCTGGTTTTGAATTGCGCCACATTCATGCAAAGAAATAGGCAAATTCTACCTCAGCTTTTGCAAGCTGCATGTGATGTGAAAATGTGCCATACAAATAAGTTTCAAACATCCTCGCAGACGGTGGCTCTGAAAGTGGCCAGCCGTGCTGTAATTAAGACCACAGGAAATAGGGACACATGCACTCTGTCGCTCGCTTGCCTGCGGTAGGTCCTCCAGTTTCGGAAATCACGATGAAAGGACCGAAATCAAAACATGGGAACTGGGACAAGAACAAGGAAGAGACAATTGACCTGACTGGTTTTGCTAAATTGAGGAAATGGGGAATCGGTAGAGAGGAACCGTCCCACGCCTAGCCCGAGAGCCACGCACTGTTAATCGCCCGCGCTTCAGAACAAAAGAGCTAACCTCCTAATTACGAAAGTGGTGGATAAACATTGGTAGTAAGTGCCAACAGTAAAGTCCTGTTGGAATAAGAACTTTTAATCGCTGTTCACTCACCTGTTCAGAAGATTCTTTCCAGCCATCTGATAATCTGCTCAGTCTGATCCAAAATTGTCTTTTCTCTGCCCATACTCCGCCCAAGCCCCCACCCACCATCCACCCACCCCCCCACTCCCCCAACTCTGTCTCCACAGACTTCTGGATTTCTGCCATTACATTATTATGTGTGTACATAAAGATGGACTCTCTCTCACACATAGTCAGACGTCCTGTGCACTACTTAGGGCTTAGGGCTTACCTACCACTTGTAGATAAAACTTCAATAAAGTAATGAACTGAACTGGCATGAATGTACACATGGAATTGAAGACGTATTGAAGCACATATTCAAAGCAAAATATTGTTTCATTATATTCTTCTTGTGTCCTGTGGGATTGCTGGCTGCAGGTACTGCTAGGGGTACCAGAACAGAGCCTCTGTGAGGTGAACTCGTTCTGCAGCTGAGTGAACCTTCGCCTACATGCTGGCTGTCAAGCCTGCTGCACCCAGTCTGTTTGGAGCCAGATGGCTTTGGTTACACCCAAGTCATTTTAGTGTGTACTGTGTCTCCACCTATAATTAAATATGTGCTTATTTCATTTTAGTGTTTTTGGTGCAGAGTACCAATTACCCCACGGGGTTCAATAAATTATACCTTTAGTAAATATTATGTAGCTGCATTGGGCTTTACAGCTGGGTGGGTGCAGGTGGCGTCTTACATGTTAAACCAGCAGGACTTGCCACATCATTATTTGTCATGAGAATAGTTTTTAAACCAGTTTCTAGGAGTGTCCAATGTGGCTTACACGTCAGACGTTGGCACACCCTTCATAAGATAAGGATGAGGACAGAAAGATTACCACATTTCAGACCGTTGAGATGAGTAGTCTTGTAGTCTTATTGTAGATTGCCTTTGGTTATGAAGGGATACTCCCACCTCCACCCCTGAAACATTCAGTACATTTTTTACATTTCTTGGCAGCTGAGCTTCTGGCTGTACTATCGTGTTCCTGTCTTCAGCTGTCTGCAACCACAACTGTGTTCCATGCATGAATGTAATTTTATACGCAGCTTCAACATACGGTCCTACAAGCGCTCCTATTGCAGTCCTACAAGCCAGTAGGGGTCACCCAAGAGCGGTCCCAGTCCAGCTCTGAGGCAGCACGTGTTTCTGCTCAGGGAGAGGCATCCATATGTCTGCAGTACCTCTGAGGTCCCTGTCATTGAAGCAATCAGTCACTGACAGACTCCCAGATCAGCAGTCGGGTACTTAATTGGCTTTAAGTGCAAAGGCTGATCGACACCCACAGCAAACCGAGGGCGGCTTTCGCTCGATGAAATCCGACAGAATGCAGGGTTTGCGCTTTAATCATCGAGCAGTTCACTTTACCCTGGAGCCAGTACCCTGTTTGGCCTCCTGTTCAAGGCAGGAGGGAGGGGCCTCTGGATCTCGTTGCCCTTCGTAACACAAGCCTGTAACACAAGCTTTTCCGCCTGCAGGAGGGTCACGAGGGGAAGTGTGAGTTTGAGCGCACGACGTGCGAGGCCTGCCACGCGGTGATCCTGTGCCAGGACCGCGAACGTCACGAGGAGCGGGAGTGCAAGGAGAGGACCCTCAACTGCAAATACTGCAAGGTCGCCTTCAACTTCAAAAACATCAAGGTGAAAGTCTGCTGACACCGGGCCACCCACTGCCCAGGAATTAAAGCATACAGATCGCCTCTCGCACAAGGACTCCTCACACCGCTATGCAGTGGAGTATAAATGGATTAGAAACGCTCGGTTTCAGAATTAGCCCCTGCCGGTGTGGTCACTGCTGTAGTTTGACTGAGGGGTGTCTGAACTGCAGAGTGGGAGCCTGTGAATCCGTCTCTGTGTTGGTCTCCTCCAGAATCTGCTGCTCCCCACAAGATCTCATGTAATGTTCTGAAAATAACCATTCCCAGGGATGATGATAATAATGAGCATGATCCAATGATGGAAATGACTGGCTAGGACTTGCAGTATAACAACGTGTATTGCATAATGTCTTCGTGCCTACAGGTAATTACAGGCTAGCATGCTGTCTCAGTAGCTAATTAAGATGTGGCATGCTACACTTCAGGGATCAACAACTCCTGGTTGCTGGTTTTCCATCCCCTATTTACCTGAGTGTCTGGAGTTTAGACGGTCTAGCCAATCAGTGGCACTAATTACCCAGGAGAACAGAGAACCAGGGCTGGATTCGGATTTGAGGACCAGAGTCGATGATCCCTGTTGTACTTTTAATGGATTAAGCGAAAAGAATGTTGGGAGGGCCGGGAATGTGATCCCACGCTCACAGTCTGATCACACAGCTCTCCCGTTGACCCCCACTCCGCCCTAATCTCTGCAATGTCCTCCCAGGCTCATGATGAAATATGTCAGAAGTTCCCAGTTCAGTGCAAGGCATGTGGAAAGAAGAAGATTCCCAGAGAAAAGGTTGGTCTTTGAATTGCTTAATCTTCTTAGCTGGCCCCATTTTTGGTCACCACTCTTAATACACCATGTCTTAGCTGTCACAGTAATAACCAGGGTGCGGAACGATGCAGTTTCAGTTTCGTCCAGCTGGTTCAGAGCAAGGCTGTGCAATTGGGAAGAGTAAAAAATCTAAAAACCCCAAACTTTAATTTAGTTTCGATAGAAGTTGTTCCACTCCAAATGTTTCATTGTAAGGCAGTTGGTATGAATAACCTTGCCGGGATTGAGTAAATACAGGCTAATCATGACCGGACTGGTTGTAAACATGCAGACCTTCAGTTTTAAACAGCCTTCGCTGAAGCGTGGCTGACCTTTGTCTGAAACTGGCTGATATGTGAGCGGGTTTAGCCCTGTAAAAGCACAATGAGAGATAGTCTCAAGGGGAAGCAGAACAAAGGGCCATTTTACCATGTACGTCATGGCGGACAGGTGTGGGCTGTTGAATGGAAACCTACAGCTGCACAGAAAAAGGTGGCTGTTACAGATACCTCCCCCGCCGGGGAAACCTTCCAATGCCATGCGCGCTAACAGAACTTTAGGGGTTTTTATTTTTCTGGGGGGCGGGGCAGGTGTCTAATCTCACAGCTCTTCTCTCTCTCTCTCGCTTTCCCCCCCCCCCGACAGTTCCAGGATCACGCCATGTCCTGCGCGAAGTCTAGAGCGTCCTGTGCGTTCGGCGTGGTCGGCTGCTCCGCTGTGGTGAGTCGGCCAGCGCGTGGCTTTACCGTCCGGTCGCCTCGTTTCTCGGCATAGCCCATGTGCAATCACGCCCGCGTTCACACGCCCACACACACGGAGCGTGGCTGTGGATGAACATGCAGCACTGTGCAACAAGCTGAGATGCAGCGGACTTGCGTTCGCAGTTGCACACCGAGTTGCAGTTGCACACCAAAAAGCCAAGTTTGGCCGGCTCTCATGGAGCGGCATCATTTCTGGTTCTCCTGGTAATCCCAGACAACCTCAGTCGAAAGAAAGGTGGTCTCTTATGTAATATGTCATTTTATTTAATGACATACAAAACATTTACTTTTTTTTTAAATTTATGTTTGGAAATCTGAAATTAGTTATTTTCTACTGACACTCTAATGCAAATCATGATTACAAATCATTTTCAACAAATTTGAAGAGACCTTTCCATCGGCACATTGCTTTAGTTAATCTGAATTGTTTATAGAAAACGTTATGAATCATGTGGGTTCACATGATTCAGTTCATGACTTCACTTCCAGTTTGTGTGTTTATCCCCTGATAAATGTCAATTTAATCAGAACCACAGCCTGGGGACTTCCTCAGCTATCAGGTTCTCATACTTTCATGATAAAAAACATCTGAAGAATTAGGTTGTGGCAACCACATCGGATCTATATTTAAATGTACAAATATATGCTATGAGTCAGTGTGACCAGTCATGACCAGTATGTAATGTGGTATTTGGTGCCTAATGTCTGAGGCATTCCAGACCTCCCAGCAAGCCATGATGTATAGTGCAGGTTGGTATTTATGGGGTTTACCCAAAGCCTAACTAAAACAAATAAAAGTCTCTCGAGCATCTGGTGGTCGTGAAAGAGAATGTTGATAAGAGAACAGTTCAAATATGTTTTGTTTAATTTAGTTTAAGTTTAATTTAAAGGTACTTCTGGATGATCAGTACAGCTCTGGTCAGCTCACAGGATGTATGAAATAATTTTAGTTTGGTGTCAATAAAATCCATTCATGTTAAAAGTGTTGAGACCTTCATGTTTTTGCGTGGGTACAGGATATCACAAGTATTGGTGCTTCAAGGTGTGGTGCAGGCCAGGGACTTTTCCAAAATTTTACTAGAACTAAAACGAAAACTACTTCAGACTAATAATACTAAAGCAAAAACTGAAAGTACTCAACAACTCAAAACTAAACTGAAACTAAACTAAAATGGAATCTGTAAATAGAATATAAATAAAAGCTGACTCAAAAGATTAAAACTAAAATCACCCTGCTTGGGAACTATAAACCGGTTTTTGTTTCAGGCACTATTTAAGATAGTTGGTTAGTAATAAAGGTAATTAAGTGATTATGTGTTCTGTGTAATTAAGCCATTATGTGTTGTCATGATGTGAATGAAAAAGGATGTAGGCCTATTGTGGGAAGCTAAGCCAGGGGTTTTCCTGCCCTGTCCCACAGGTGGAGAGTGAGAAGCAGGGGGACCACGAGCAGGCCAGTGTCCTGGAGCACTTGCGCCTCCTGTTGGGCGAGGTGGGCCGGGTTCGGCAGCAAATGGAAGGGCCCGGGGAGTGGCAGGAGGACTCGGGGCTGGGGCTATATCGTGCCCCAGAGGAAGGCACGCCCTCTGCAGGCAGAGCAGGGCAGGCCAGCAGCCTGGAGCAGAAGGTTTCGGCCATGGAGAACATCATGTGTGTGCTGAACCGGGAGCTGGAGAGAACAGCCCTCACTCTAGAGGCCTTCAGCCGGCAACACCACCTGGACCAGGACAAGATAGAAGGCCTCAGCAGCAAGGTGCTCTGCATGCATTGATCTACGTATGCACACGCGCGCGCGCGCACGCACACGCACACGCACACACACACAGTGTGACTGACTGGCCCTGGTTGTGTGCAGGTGAAGCAGTTGGAGCGCACTCTGAACATGCGGGATCTGCAGCTGTCGGAGACGGAGAGCACTCTGCGGGAGCTGAGCTACTGCACGTACGACGGCGTCTTCGTCTGGAAGATCGCCGACTTCTCCCGCCGCCGCCAGGACGCTGTGGGGGGACGAGCCCCTGCCATGTTCTCTCCAGGTCAGCACCCCAAACCCCCCAAAAAACACAACCTACAACCCCCCCCTGCCATGTTCTCTCCAGGTCAGCACCCCAAACCCCCCAAAAAACACAACCTACAACCCCCCCCTGCCAGGTCAGCTCAGTAAGTTAGTGATTAGTACATGGCAGAAGTCCCGTATCAGGAGTGGATGTAAATGTAATGTAAACTAAGCACTGTACCCTGGAATACTCTGTGCCATTGTGAAAGTGTGTCTGCCTGTCGCCCTTACAGCGTTCTACTCCAGTAAGTACGGCTACAAAATGTGCCTGAGGCTATATCTCAACGGCGACGGGACAGGGCGTGGGACACACCTCTCTCTCTTCTTCGTCGTGATGAGGGGCAAATACGACGCCCTCCTCAAGTGGCCGTTCAGTCAGAAGGTACGCTGCCAGTACGCTGCCGAGTCTCTTTCTGTCTGTCTCTGAGTCCGTCTGTGTCTCAGAGTCTGTTACTGTCTCCATGTCTGTGTCCGTGAGCACCTGGAAGGCCCGTGTTCATGTTAATCCCTTCCCCCCAGGTTACGCTGATGCTGCTGGATCAGAACAACCGGGAGCACATCATCGACGCCTTCCGCCCCGACATCACCTCCACCTCCTTCCAGAGGCCCATCAGCGAGATGAACATCGCCAGCGGCTGCCCGCTCTTCTGCCCGCTGCCCAAGCTGGCGGGGAAGAGCTCGTACCTGCGAGACGACACTGTTTTCATCAAGGCCATTGTGGACCTGACGGGCCTCTAGCTCCCCCCGGGGGCGGGAGGCCCACAGCACAGCCTATGAAATATCATAAAGTATGGAGTCACAGCCCTATGGCAGCCCACTATGGCCGTCGCGCTTCAAAAGCAACGAAGGAAACGCGCTCCAAATCCAGAAATTAACTTTCACAACACCTGCAACGCGCAGAAGGGAATATAAAAAAGGAAGTGTGCCCTAAAGCAATACAAATTCACAGACAAAAACAAAATAAGGCGGCACGGATGGTGCAGTGGGTAGCACTGCCGCCTCACAGCAAGGAGGTCCTGGGTTCGAATCCCCGTCGGCTGGGGCCTCTCTGTGCAGAGTTTGCATGTTCTCCCCGTGTCTGCGTGGGTTCCCTCCGGGTACTCCGGTTTCCTCCCACAGTCCAAAGACATGCAGGTTTGGCTGATTGGAGAGTCTAAATTGCCCATAGGTATGAGTGTGTGAGTGAATGGTGTGTGTGCCCTGTGATGGACTGGCGACCTGTCCAGGGTGTATTCCTGCCTTTCGCCCAATGTATGCTGGGATAGGCTCCAGCCCCCCTGCGACCCTGTTCAGGATAAGCAGGTTCTGATAATGGATGGAAAACAAAATAAGCAAGGGCTCCACATCTGAGAATTTGCTACAAAGTCAGGTCACATAATGGAAGTGCTATATGCTACTAAGGGGAGACACATAATGAGAGGAACACGATTTGGGAAAGAGATTCGCACAGAAGCGGTCTCGCTCTGCCGCACAGCTCCGTCGTTGTGTTTGCTTGTGTTTCCCGTGATTTCTGGATCTGGAGCGCGTCTCCCTGAGTGTGTGTGCTTTCGCTTCCGAAGCGCGGTCGTCTTGGTGGGTCACCAGCAGAAACTGCTCACATTGTGTAGATTTGTGCATGTTTCAGCTCTTTATCTTATGGAATGAAAACGGGCATAAATTTAATTACAGACATTTAGAACCTCGTGTATGAACCGCACCATTTTGGACGGGGAACTGGAAGTGTTATTATTACCTCGGAAATGTGAAAAATGTGGGCACTGTCAAAATGAAGCAAAGGGACATCTTAGCACGATAGCTAATAATACTACATGGGAGAAATGTGTTTGATAGAGACAGAGACCTTATCAAACAGAAAAGAACGGGCGGCAACAAAACGATTGCCAAGACCCAGCACAGAGCGAAATGAAGAACGATCTAATTTCTATTGTAAAAGAGCTGCATGTATTTGCCGTTGACACAGGCAGAAGACAAAAGATCTTGCGTTACATTACTGCCTTTTTGACACTTATCCAGAGCCACTTAGAACGGCTTAGCTGTTTATTTTTTATTATCTTTAAATGACGCGTTTAATTGTAGAATTGTAAGTCCAGCTTTCTCGATTTAAAAGCCGTCTCAAGGATAGATGCTAGTCACAAATACTGTGAATGTGAACCACAGTGGATGTGGTGCTACATGGTTTTGTGTTGACGTCATCGGCCATCCTTTCGCACTCCCTGCCGAAACAGCCCCTCCCAGAGAAGACCTGTCCTAGAGACAGCCCCCTCCCAGAGCAAACCTGTCGCAGACACAATCCCCTCCTAGATTAAACCTGTTGGAAACACGACCCCCTCCTGGGATCGTTACCTTGTAGTGGTGGAGGGGCTTGCGAGGGTCTTCCCTATAGACCAGTGGGGAAGGTTCCAGACAAAACACGATCCGGAGTCCATGCCCCTGCCCTCCAAACGCGCCTCACTTTGAGCAGATAGGGCCTTTTGAACCTGTATTCAGCCAACAGCGGCTTGCTAGCCAGCATCAGCCACGTGGCCTTAACATTCACACAGCAGACAGAGGGTAGGGTCAGGGATAATGCATCAAACACCATTCACCTACTCATGCAGTGTTCATTAGCAGTGCCAGGACGTGCCCCTTTGTCTCACTTCAGCAGCACTTTTTCTAACTGAAAAATGTGATTCTAATGCTCCGTTTTTCATTATTGGTAAACGAGGAGCTCGATAACACAACTGCTACTCGGAGGTTCTAAGGTACAGTAATATAAAATATTTTACTTTTGATAAATGGTATAATTAGATACCATATTTATAGGAATGTAATAATAATTATGAGTTGCATATATTGTGGATTATTACATATATATATATATATATATATATATACACATATACACACGCACACAGAGATGTGTAATTGTATAATTTCTAACAATATTAATGCAACTAGTAGTGCTGCATAAGACACTTGTGCACACAGAGATATATATAAATGATATACATGGCGAACATAGCATAGAAAGGATGGATATTGTGAATCATGATGTTACACAATATTCATTCTCAGTATATAAATTATTAATAGTAATACATGATATAATTAATATTATTAATGCCCTGAGATAGCCAAGAGGGAGGACTCCAAACAGATACATAGAGTACTGTGAAATGTGGTGTGCTTTAGGGAGAATATGAGCTTATGCTAGTCCTTGTATAGCTGTATAACCGTTTAACAGTATAGCAGTTAAAAAACATCAGAAGTCTTTTTTGTGAATTAAATATGAACATAAGCTTCATTTCTCTGCTCTACTTTAATAAACATCTTAATTAGTCATTCAATAACAGTGCTGTGGGGTGGCGCATCCTGTTAAGGCACTGTTCTTTTAAAAAAATAAAAAAATAAAAGATGCATTCAGTGCCTCACGTGGGATTGCGCACATCCAGCCCACAGCACTGCCCCAGTTGAGAGGGAGAACAGACCTTTTTGTGCAGCTTTGGGATACATGCCTACCTCCACACTCCCGCAACAGGCCGCCATTATCAAAATGTGCTCAAATCTCAGAAATGTTCCAAAATATTCATGTTTATGAATGATTTATAGAGATGTTGGGCTGTGGTCATTAAGCCATTAGAAATGCAATGAAAACCTGCAACTCCATATTCATTCCTCCTTCCATGCATCGATTTGCATTCTTTTAGTTTTAGTGCTGAACTTGCTGTAACCTTCCAGTAAGCTAATTACCTGCTAGTTTGAGGTTTGTGCGCTCACTTTAAAAATAACATTTAGCTAATCAATTATAGGCTCAGTCCTTGTAGTTTTATTTGACAGGGGCGTCCACAATCTTCTCTGAAAAGCCCGGTGTGGGTACAGGTTTCTGTGGAAGCTCAGCACCAACACCTGGCGGGGTTGATTACGGTTAAAGGGAAATGATAAAACCATGGTTACTCTGTTTGTGCCAGATGTTGTTGTACTGGGTTAAACCGAATCCTGCACCTACACCAAACCTTTTCAGATGAGCTCAGACGCCCTCAATTTAAGACCAGGGCCCTGTTTCAAAGACACAAGTTAAAAGTTCCTCCTTCAAGTAGATAACTTTTTCTTTATTTGTATGAAAAACTGATTATTCTGATTGATATAAGAACATCCCCCATTATCAGTGGATGCAAATAATTATCATAATTATCATTCACATTTTAGTGACCTTAACTCAATATACGCATTTCTATATTCAAGAAAGATAAGAATATACATAATTGCATGGGTATGATTTTTAATATTTCACTATCTAGCTGAACTTCCATACTTCTATACAATAAAACAAATAAAAACAAGACAACTGTGAGCTTGGTGATTTGTGTGGTGTGCTTTCTGTAGGAGAGATACGAGAATGAAATCTGTGTTCCCAAAGGGATTTTTATTTTAAATAAAGTAGGCAAGGCTTGCATCAGTCTGTGGAACAGCTCGCCGCCTGACACATCAGGGGAAGGGTTATACCTGTAAGAGTATGACCTGTAAACGCCATCGAATGACAGCCAAATGTCAGATTTAATCTGTGAGCTGCCCCACCCACACACTCGTACAATCAGTCACGCACACACAGACACACACATACATACACACTGTCATACACGCACTCGTACAATCAGTCACGCACACACAGACACACACATACATACACACTGTCATACACGCACTCGTACAATCAGTCACGCACACACATACATACACACTCAGTCATAAACGCACTCGTACAATCAGTCACGCACACACAGACACACACACACACATACACACTGTCATACACGCACTCGTACAATCAGTCACGCACGCACATACATACACACTCAGTCATAAACGCACTCGTACAATCAGTCACGCACACACAGACACACACATACATACACACTGTCATACACGCACTCGTACAATCAGTCACGCACACACATACATACACACTCAGTCATAAACGCACTCGTACAATCAGTCACGCACACAGACACACACACACATACGCACTGTCATACACGCACTTGTACAATCAGTCACGCACGCACACACATACACACTCAGTCATACACGCACTCGTACAATCAGTCACGCACACGCACACACACAGTCATACACGCACTCGTACAATCAGTCACGCACACATACATATACACACACACACACACACAGTCATACACGCACTCGTACAATCAGTCACGCGCGCGCACACACACGTGCGCGTACTCATACACTGTTGCACACACACACAGTCACACATACACAGTGTACTCGCACACTCAGTCGTAACACACACACACACACACACGGATTCGCTCACTTCACTCGCTTGCTTACATACTCGGTCGCTCACACACACAGGGGCGACATGGCTCAGGCAGTAAGAGCAATCGTCTGGCAGTCGGAGGGTTGCCTGTTCGATCCCCCGCCCGGGCTGTGTCGAAGTGTCCCTGAGCAAGACACCTAACCCCTAAATGCTCCTGATGAGCTGGTCGGCCTTGTATGGCAGCCAATTGCCATGAGTGTGTGAGTGTGTGTATGAATGGCTGAATGGAGAAGCATCAATTGTACAGCACTTTGGATAAAGGCGCTATATAAATGCCTGCCATTTACAGGTGAGATCCATTTACACACAACTCACATAATGCAGTAGGAGGACCTGGAGATGTTATGGGATCCTGTGATATGACCGGCGGCCTGACTGACAGGGAGGTCTAGTCACGCTGAGGGGGGTGGGGGCAGAGGCTGTTGCTGGGATACCAATGGATATGACGTCTGTGGTTATGCTCTGAACAGCAGCCGGGGGAGGGAGGCAGGGGTATTTGAGCTGATGAGCAGGATGAAGATTACACCCTCGCTCAGGGTAATGTATCACCTGCCACACCAGAACAGCAGCTTTCCGTAGGCCAACCTCCAGTCAATCCATAGAGTGCACACCATTCACTCACTGTTAATGAGTGCCAACCTCACCCCAATCCCTAAACTCCCTGCCCCGAACTGTGACCAACATCCTTATCTCTCGAACCCTAACCTAACCCTAACATGAACCTACATGGGGTGACAGTGGCTCAGGCGGTAAGAGCAGTCGCCTGGCAGTCGGGGGGTTGCCGGTTCGATCCTTACCTGGGTGTGTCCCCGGGCAAGACAACTAACCCCTAAATACTCCTGATGAGCTGGTTGGTGCCTTGCATGGCAGCCAATTGCCGTTGGTGTGTGGGTGTGTGTGTGTGTGTGTGTGAGAATGGGTGAATGAGAAGCATCAATTGTACAGTGCCAACCATTGACATAATTCCAAAACCCTAACCATCAACCTAACCTAACCCTAACTCCCGAAACGTAACTCCAAAACCCTAATTCCCAAACCCTAATCTTAACAGTAACCCTAACCTAAACCCTAACTGTAACATGTACCTCACTAACCCAAATCCTAACTCCAACCCTAACCACCCAAACCCTAACTAGCCTGTACCAGCCTAACTCTAACCCTTTCCACCCAAACCCTAACTAGCCTGTACCAGCCTAACTCTAACCCTTTCCACCCAAACCCTAACTAGCCTGTATCAGCCTAACTCTAACCCTTTCCACCCAAACCCTAGCCATGTCTGTGCTGTCCACAGAGGAGGCACAAGAGTAGCAGTTCAACGGGTCATGGCTGCTCTATACACAGGTCGCATCTCTTTAAGAACTGAACCCAGCTCATACAGTAGCCTGCGGCCCCGTTTCATAATCTGAGGCCTAAACATTTGTCAGTTATGCGAGGAATTGGTGGATTATGAGGGGAAACCGGAGGTCTGAAGAAGTGTAGTGAAAAGCAGGGCCACACTCTGAACAACTCGTACCCGACTTTGCCAGAAAACGTGCTTTGTGGGGACAAGTCAGTGTGCGCTCACTCTACTGTGTGTGTGACTACATGCACGTTGCGATAGTGTTCACTCTGATAATGTCT